>NC_053413.1:23254938-23554938 GCF_016859285.1 Xiphias gladius | reverse complement strand
AACTTATAGTGCCCTTATTCAATGATGAAACAGCTTCTACTGATCTCAGATACAGTCACGTTTATCATCAGTGGCATCAGTGACTTGATTATAATTAGACTTACACTATATTCAATATATGTAATAACCGCTGTTCGCACTCCGGCCTCTAGGAGGTAGTATACGTATTCACGGAGGCCGGTGAGCCGTCCTCCTTTTCCAAGATGTCGGTGTTCGGGCCAGTGGTGAAAATTCACCCCGTCGTTCTCGCTTCCATCAGCGACTCTTACGAGCGAAGAAATGAAGGCGCGAGTCGCGTGATTGGAACCCTGTTGGGTAAGCAGAAACTGGACACACCTGTCCTCCGCTGGACGGACCGCCCGCGGTTAGGATAGGTGATGGACAGTTAGCCAAATTTAGCTTGGTAGCTTGTCTGCTAACGCATGCTGGCTCTAGCGTTGGCTGCTGCTAGCCAGCCGAACAGCTAGCGGCATCCGTCGTAACAGCTGGCTGCCGGTTCGTGTAGATGAAAACACTGACTAAATCAAGCTAGCCGAGTCATCTCGCCCTTGTTTGATGATATCTGGTCATGTTAAGAGGTGTAGCAACCGCGGTTGAACACTGCGTTGGTGTCAGCCGGTGCGATGATTCGTCATGATTTTAGTTATTGGGTAGCTAGGTAGCTAACAATGCGAAGGCGGCTAAATATTGCTAATAATAATAATGCTCATTTGTAACGTTTGTCCTTCTCAGGTACTATTGACAAGCACTCTATTGAGGTGACCAACTGCTTCTCTGTCCCCCACAATGAGTCTGAAGATGAGGTGCGTTGTTGAACTCATTTATTCACAGTGTGATATTAACGGATTTTGGATGAATGAATGAACATTTATTATTGTGCAGTTGGAAATCTCCTGATAGAATATTTTATCAATTCCACTGGAAGATTTTAGTGCTACAGCCGTCACATCACTCATAAAACCTGCAAGGACAAAAGAGATAGATAAACTAAATAACGTACATAATATTTTCTAACCTACACATTTGCTGAATTAAAAACTTGAACCCTTTCCTAACTCTGAATATTCATAATGATTGTCCCTGGTAAATTTCTGCACATGGTTCATGCAGTAGATGCTTAATGTTGATGGTTGATGTATTGGTAAATACAGCTCTCTGCAAAGGTTTTGGGGACAAAAAAATGACGTGAGCATGCTTTCGAAAATAATCCCATGAACAGTTTTTAATTATCAGCTAACTTCATACAAAGTGCAGTTAACAGAAAAAACCGAAAGCAAATCAATATTAGCTTTAACCACCCTTTGCTTTTAAAACAGCATCGGTTCTCCCCTCAATACTTGTGCACAGTTTTTCAAGGTACTTGTCAGGTAGGTTGTTCCAAGCATCTTGGAGAACTTTCCACAGTTCTATCGTGGATTTAGGCTGTCTCAGTGTACTCTCTGTTCATGTAATCCCAGACTGACTCCCTGATGTTGAGATCATGTAGGACTCCTTGTTTTTGCTAAGGGTAGTTCTTTATGACTCTGGCCGTATGGTTGGTGTTGTTGTCATGCTGCAGAATGAATTCGGGACTGATCGGACACCTCCCAGGTGGTGGTGAAAAAGCTAAACATCTGAGCTGCCTAAAACTGTTCATCTCAAAATATAACGGACGATCGTGATTTCTGCAAGACATTTTGAAACACCTCCACAATACCTGTATAATTGCCACAGGTCTCCTTCACAACTGAAACATTCCTGTGGGACTTTCTTGAAAGGGAGTGGTAGCTGCCACGTATAAGTAAAGAAGAGAGGATATTGGTTAAATTTTGTACAGAGAGAAATGTTTTGTGAAAACTTGTCCATGTGTAAATTTTATCCTCTTTGACAACAGGTGGCTGTGGACATGGAGTTCGCCAAGAACATGTATGAGCTCCACAAGAGGGTTTCACCCACTGAGGTCATCATCGGCTGGTGCGTCAGTAGATCAGATTTGGAGTTTCAAAGATTGAATTGGGGGGAAAAAAGCACCTTTTCTCACAACAGCGACATCTTTCCTCACAGGTATGCCACAGGCTTTGACATCACAGAGCACTCAGTGCTCATTCATGAGTACTACAGCCGCGAGGCCTCCAACCCCATTCACCTGACCGTGGACACCGCACTGCAGAGTGGCAAGATGAACATCCGCGCTTACGTCAGGTGGGCTGATCTTCCTGTCAGTGACTCTTAGTTTCATGTGATCAACTACATGCTGAGAAAGTGTGTGCTTGAACGTGCTTGTGTATTTGTCCCGCACAGTGCGCAGATGGGTGTGCCAGGAAAGACGGTTGGTGTGATGTTCACCCCTCTGTCTGTCAAGTATGTCTACTATGACACTGAGAGGATAGGCGGTAAGAATAGGATCACTGTTTGAAAAACAAATGCTTCCTCACTAAATATCTGTGATCTGGAGATTGTGCTTTGTCCAATTTTTCATGTGGAGAAATATTTCAATCACAGAGTCATTTCTGAAATTTTAAAAGTGCATGTCAAGAGAAAAGTAAGTTATTGCTAATGATATTTTAACTAGCCTATGTTTTTCCTGTTTCTTTGCTCTCAGTAATACTGTAGTCTTAACAGTCCATTTCTGTGTTGCAGTGGATCTTCTGCAGAGGACACGTGTTGCTCCCAGTCGCACCAAGGGGCTGACTTCTGATCTGTCCCAGGTGGCTGGATCTGCAGCCAGGATACAGGACATGCTAACCACCGTGCTTGCATACATTGAGGATGTGCTGGTGAGAATTAAAGCTGTTGTAATGGTGCTATGACTCAAACCAGAGGCGTGCAAATCCATAAAGGACCACGCAAACAGTTCCCATTCATACTAATTGATAAAACCCGCTGCTATTTGTCTTCCTGGTTGTATTCCTGCTATTTAATTTTTTAGTAATCAGTCATCTCTGTATAGACCATTTATGAGGTTCCTTAAGTTTAGCTCTGATAGTGGCTATAATGCTGCTCGATCTGTCTCAGTCTGGCAAGGTGACAGCAGATAACAGCGTGGGCCGTTTCCTGATGGACCTAGTCAACAAGGTGCCTACCATCTCAGCTGAGGACTTCGAGAACATGCTCAATTCCAACATCAACGTACGTTCTTTCATTGGCTACAACTGCTGCTGGTGGTTTTGTTTCCTCATTCAATTGAGTGCATCTCCTTCAGCCTTCCATTTTTTATTTTCTTGGTGCAGTCAGGCTTGTTCTTCCCATTGATACACTCATTAATTACAGGAAGCAATGGATTAGACTTTGCTTTCTGTTTTTAGTGCTCCTCTGGCTCTCCTTTTCTCATACTTCTTTACCCAACAGTTGTATTGGAACAGTAGCAGTTACATGTGTATTTAGGACACTTTACTGTCTGTGTAATCCTTGAATTTTTTTCCTTGTAATGCTGTTATGCTTTAATGCTGTTGTGATGTTTTACTCCCTTACTGTCTTCTCATTTTACGTCACTATGAATAAGATTGTACTAACAAAATGTCAATGCTCTGTTTTGTTGTTGCAGGACCTGTTGATGGTGACCTACCTATCTAACCTGACCCAAGCACAGATTGCTCTGAATGAGAAGCTGGTGCTGCTTTGAGGGGATTTTCGTTAGAGCGATTCATATTTAATTTTTGTACTTTTTTTTTTTTTTTTTTTTTGGCTGAGATAAATAAAGATGTTAAACAGTCCTACAGTGTTCATTCCCCTTGGGCTCCAGCCGTTGTCTTTGGTAATATTGTAATTACAAATAACAGGTGTGTTTCTCCAGAAGTAGCTAATGAAAATCACAGGAAAGGTTATATTGTTAATGGATATCTGGCTTTTTGAATTGATGTTCCCAAGCCACATATTAGAAAGCTCACATTTACCACTGTTACCTCCTTGGTGCTGCCTTTGTTGATGTTTGACATAATTTTTAGAAGTATCAATGTTGGTAATGCAAGGTAAAGAAGAGCTGCAAATGCTAACTGTTACTAAGCTGGAAACATCAAATGTTAAAAGTCATTTTCGGGCAAGAAATGTCAAATGATAACTGATTATTAAAATAGTTGCTGATTATTTATTTGATCAATTAATTGAACTGTTTCAGATAGACTTGATGTATATTCATCTTAATTTACATGTGACATGACTTTTGACAGTGATGAGGACACAAAGACTAACCACGGACGGTTTAGAAAAACAAATGACTTAAGATTTTAATGCAGGACAAGTTGATTTTTATTAACTCTCTACATAAATATACATTCAAATCAGAAGCAGAAGTAAATCATTCAAGCTGAAAACCCCTTGTAACCGGCCATGCCCGGCCTGAGATGCATGTGAAGCTTTAGTGCAAAAAGTGGGCATGACAAAATCACAAGATTAGCGTCGATCTGCGTAGCTCGTGTCAAACTACGGCATCGGGGAAAGGCTGCTGTGCGATTTCCTACTGCCGAGTGGTTGCAGAGTCACACCGGGATCTTCAGGGTTTAGTTTCTGAGTCGGGGCCCTTTTCAGCCTTGCTTTGGGGCCTCAGCATCTTCTCCACGGCGGCGTAACTCCGCACGGCGCAGTCGTACACGGAGTCCCCGGTTGACTTTGCGACGGCGGCAGCGTGCTCCGGGTAGTAGAGGGAGGCGCCCACGGTCATTAGGCCGGTCGGGTAGATGACTCTCTTAACCCTGGAGCCTCTGGCAAGCAGCAGTCCCAGGACACCGGTGAAGCCGATGACTCCTGCCCGGGGGTAGAAGTCCTTCGGAGGGTTCTTCAAGTAGGCGTAGGTGTCGTTCCCGTACTGCACGACACTTCGAACCCTGGGTTTAATTTTGTCGTAGGTGCCCTGGCACCAATCCGTGTACGGCTCCACCAGCTTCCGGAGGGTGGCGACACTCTGCTCCAGTTGACCCGCGTCGGGCTCCACATACCGAGACTTCTGTTGAGGAGCGGTGTACAGGGACAGTTCGTCCAGACTCGACGAGGTGGTCGCCTCTTGTTCCCCGTCACCGGCAGCAGCAGCAGCAGCAGCACAGACGGCGGTCGGCAACAGACTCAAAGCACCCGGCATTGCACCGCCTGTAACCTTCAACATGATCCCCGCCGGGCCATGCATTTACTACGGTGTCCCAGAAGAGACATGACGGCTCGAAGCGATAATAGCTTCGCCTTTCAGTTGACTTTTGACAAACGTTTTTATTTTGCTTGAAAGCACAATAGCAAACCATTCCAAACTGTATTGGACACGTTTTGTTTATATAGGACTTAAATATCTATAAATTCATATAAACTATTAGGACACTACGGTTATTTAACTATTTAGGTTATCCAATGGGTAGTTACTCTTGGGAAGTATGAGGGCTACTTATCTATTGCACTTGTATTTTCCTTTTAAGCTACTTTAACATTTATTTTCTACTACTCATAACTGGGATATATTGCAGCTATGAGCCATAGTTACTTCGCGGATTAAAAATTAAATACACACGGTAGGCCAATCATCTTATAAAATATCGTGCATTGTTAAAGAGTTCCCCATGTCAGTATGCTTCCATGTTAATTTAGAAGTAGTAACGACCCACTAATATTATATGATATAATACTCAAAACTATTTAGGGGAAATAGTATAATGATGGACAGAAAACAGATTAAAAAGAGCCTTCTAAGACAATTCTGGCCCATTTACATTTTTTTTTTCTATTGATCAAATGCAAAATAAATTAATAAAATAAAGAGCCCTTTCCCTTTTAATAAACACGTTTAGGAAGAATACGTGTATTATTTTATTTAAATTTTGGATGGATTTTCTAAAAATATTTTTATTATTATAAATTTATTGTTTGTTTTGTTTGTTTTATTTCGTCTTTACTTTTAATTGAAAACGTCATCCTGGGCCAGAAGTTAGATTACAGTATTAGCAGGTAAAAAGGCCTAGTTATAGATAATCCACTGTGTTTTTTTTTAATTTTGTTTTTTTTTTAATTTTTTTAAGTTAATGCGGGGTTTTGTGTGGTTGTTTTTTTGTTTGTTTGTTTTTTGTTTTGTTTATTTCTATTTATTTATTTTTTGGTGCAGGTTTTTTTCTTTTCGCCCGTATCGTCACTGGTTCCCATGGCAGCCTGAAAGCCCGGTCGTCTCCAGGGAAACGGAAAGCGTCAACAGTCCAAACGACCGACGCCTCGTGTAAATGTTCAGGCTGACGCTTTTTACATTATTAAGTGCCCAGTAGCTTTTTGTTTTTTGTTTGTTTGTTTCCTCTTGGTGTTAATTTGTGCCTCTATGAATGGAGTGTCTTGGAGTGTCATCCCTTCAGAACCTACAGGCTCTGTCTGCCTTGCTGTCAACTCAGGATGGCGAGGTTGACGATGATGAAGAAGAAAGCAAAGTAAGCTAGTGTATATCCTCGGTGGTGAACTGATCTCAGGTCGACCCGTGCGGATTTTGACGGTTCGTTTAGCTCACTCAGTCTCAATGTTAGGTTCAGTGGTGGAGGAAGTGCTCGCATCTTCAGTAAAAGGAGAACAGCATTCGCCTCTGAAATGTAGCGGGGTAGAAGGAAACAGTAACATAAAATTGAAATATTCAAGTAAAGTACAAATACCTCAAAACTGTACTTAAGTCATGTACCTAGTAAATGTAAATGGACCTAGTAACATTCCAACACTGGATATGTTAATGTTTATTATGTAGACATGTTTCAAACAGATATAAAACATCTTTAAAGGAAGAAACACAAAGTAATGTTTTTCAGTAAATCTAGATGAATAGTTTGCTTCGTTTTTTGTTTGTTTTGTTTAGTTTAGTTTTTTAATGTGTATTGATAACCGCCTTATAATGGCTGCAAAACTGAATGACGGGATGCCATTAGTTTTAATTTGAAATTAAGGCATAAACACTCTATTGGTTTACAATAACATCCGTTAATCTCAACAGAATGTGACAGCCTGTGCACAGCTGGGCCCCGGACACATCGGTCCCCCACCCAAGAACGATAAAGAAGGTAATGCTCTGTATTTCTTTCAGATATCTCCTGAAAAATAACTCTGATATCATTATAGTAACACAGAGACGATGTACAAACTGAATGTGCCCGTGTGTGTGTGTTGATTGGGGTTCATTTAGTGGCAACTGCCTATGTGAGGAAGAACGGCAAAGATATCTGGAGCGAGGAAGAGGTGGCTGAGGGCTCCCAGTATGACGATGTGGCTGACCAGCGGCCACAGCCTGAGTAAGACTACAGAGTACAAAGAAACACACACCGAAGGGTACACTGCTGTATACAGGGGTCAGCCGCTGGGAAACGCAGATGTGAACTCCTCAGCACTTTTTTTCCCCCGTTGTCCTATTGGAGTACATTTAAGCCTCGAAACAAAACAAGCCACACTGTCCCCTGTACTGTAAGTTTAACACAACTTTCTAATTATGACACTTTGTTCCACTTTTAACAGAACCCAAGCCCGGTGATTAATTATTATAAATGCTTGCCATTATTGCCACTGAGCTCAAAACTAATTATAGAAGAAGAAGGGAGGGGGAGACTGCCTGTAGAAAAGTATTTATCACAATTATTTGTAACATTTTCCACACTCTATTGACTTCGGCTTGACATCCCTCCTCTGCCTGCTTGTTTCTGTTTTATGTTTTTCCCTTCTGATTCCGTCCACTGTGAAATGACGAGATACTGTACTGATGGTGTGATTTTTAAGTATGCCTGCATTAAGTGTGTATAACCATTGGTGTTCAGGTATGAAATAATCCTGAAGCAGAGTGTCCGGACAGAGGATCTGTTCTTGGGCTTGAGTGGAAAGGACCCATCCTCCATGTGCTGTGAAGCCATGCTGGTACTGATTTTTGCATGCCACTAAATATACGGGTTTGATGATGAAAAATGAAATGAACAAAGATGTGATCGGGAACCCCCGACCAGGAATGATAACGTGATTCCAAATATGGGCAGGATTCAGAGAATTTGTCTTAAGAGTTAGACCCTTTCAGGCTCAACTATGTCTAATGAAAGTTCTGACACTATTTGTAAAGAGTGTAAACAATGTTAAGGGACACAAAAGCTAACTTACGCAGCACGAATGAGGGAAAGAGGGAGAAAGTAACTGCTTAGAAAATCAGATTAAATAAAGAATAATGTTACAACTCTTACTTTATCACCATGCAGTGAGAGGTATCTGAAATCTGTATACTGTTTCGTCCTTAACTAAGCTCGTCATACTTTTATCAGACCTTGTAGTAGAATTGAATAGAAGGTTAAGTAAATAGCCAGAGAATGACATTGCTTGGATAGCAAAAGTGCAGCGGAAATGTCGTATTCTCTTAGCACAAATATGACATTAAATGTTTTATGTACGCAGCGTAAAATATTAAAGAGGCTGACTTTTCCTACTCTTAGGTGAAAATCAAACTGCCAGACACGAAAGCAACGGAGGTGGTCCTGGATGTAAAAGAGAAGTTCCTTGATCTACGGACGCCAAAGCAGTAAGAGATGCTTTGAAAATGTTCTCTTTAATTTTTAATCGCCTCAAGACAGAGCAGCGGCAGTTCACACCAAAAGCTCCCATTTCCAGGCGTTTCCTTTTAATCAGAGGTACACATCATGATCTGAGCTTTGATTGCTGTTTCACACGGCTCTTAACATCTACCTCTCAGACACTACAGACACACTCTCTCCATCTCTTTAACCAGTAAACTGGGTCTCCATCTTCCACACCCCATCCACAGCCACGAGGGCAAGGCTCAGTTCTTCAGTGAGAGAGGGGAACTGGAGGTGACTCTATTGCTGAAACGCTCCATGGATTTAATCAACATGCTATAGGAAAGAATGACAACAGCCCACAAGTATTCAGAGGGAACAGAAAAGATGTGACCCCGGTCAACAGTGGAGACTTATACATACTGCCTTGTTTATGGGTCAAGGAAAGAAGGGATAGAGAAATGATCAGTATGAATCCTGTGTATTTCCTGAAATTCATTTTATGTGAATGTTGAGTTCATGCTGTTATTACATGTGTCACCACTGGTTCTGTGAGTATTAAGATATGGTTTTCTAATAAATATTTGTCGTATTATGTGGCTGCCTTATTACCGGATAACCAGAGATGTGGAGCTTTAGATGGTAAATCCAGATAAACTTTACCATACTTTACCCTGTATTGATACTAAACATAATGGAAATCATGGCCAGATGGACCTGTAAGGGGGCCTCGGGGCCAAAATGAGCTGCTGGGACCCCATTTCTCCCCGTGTCTGTGCATTGTATACATGGAATACATGGCTCCAAATTTGTTGGGGGGGGGTAATTCGATTAAACACAAACTAATTTAGATCTATGCGCCACTGAGCACAATACCAACTCATACAATGAAAAGATTTTTTACGCAGGGCTCCTTCTGTGATCGGGTAATAAAACAGGACCCATCTTAAAGCCCTTATTACCAAAGTTGATGTGTGCAGCTCCTTTGATACAGATCATCATGTCTGTTGATGTAGTGCTTTAGTGGTCCATATTCCAAAACAGTTTTATATTTTATCATATTGCCAACTTTTGCATGCAACTGTAAGTACAGTACTTGAGTAAAAACTTTCTTTCCACCTCTGGCTATAGAGAAAAGAAGAAGCCTAACAGTTCCTTACAGCAATACAGTGGCCACTGTTGGCAAATAGTCCAAACATAATTCCCATGTCATTTGCATTAAGACGTATCACGGGGAATCTCAGGAGTATCCCTGGGTGTGCAGTGAGTGCCACACCCCCGAGCACCGTTACCGCAGCAGCAGCGGTGGTGTGATCATGTGACGCCTGCATTTCCGACACAACAATACAACACCTTATCGGTCTGCGTTCACGCTCCCACTCTCTTCCCCCCCTTCCCCAAGCCTCGCTCTCGGTATGGCGGACGGCGAGAGGTCCCCGTTACTATCAGACCTGGGAGATGGTGCACTCGGCAGCGGTAACGGCGGGGTGTCTCCCGGTGCAGCGCCCTACGGTGTGCCCAACAAACCACAGAGTGAGTATCCATGGAGCTCTCTCCTCCGCCCGACTCCAGCCTGAATTAGCGTAGCCGACATTAGCCTCCACTGACTGGGCATTCTGGTTAGCCTGCTAGCTCAGCTGTGACAGCGACAAAGAATGGGCCCGTTGTGACTGTGTATGTGCAGGATGTGATGTTAGCTTGCAGAGTATTTCTTTACGAGCACCTCCTGGGGGGTAAAACATGCCGTTTTTCAATACTAATGTAGCAGGGGCTGAAGGGAATCAGCGTTGTGCTGCTTATCTAGCTAACCTAGCAACCGCTTTATTAGCTTAACAGCTAGCTCTACTTAGCACCGGCAAAGCTCCAGGTTTGCAGCTCAGTAATATTATCACTAAACTATACTTTATTTACGTATCCCAACACAGACTGTTGCATGCATTTCAACAGCTGACGGGTGAACAGTGTACTCGAAAGCTGGTAAATGCACCTGTTAGCTAGCTAGCATCTGAGAAACACCTGAGCTGATTGATGTATAAGAAAGCCATTACGGAGGCTGCAGATGGAAGGTGCACGATACAGTCGCGACCAATGGCAGTTCACATAAGGCGGGACTGTCTCAAAAGACAGTAATGGAAAAGAATGGCTCCTAATTATGTTTTGCTCCCACAACCTGCTCTAAACTCTCGTTCCCACTGCTTGCCAGACATTGTGCAGAGAAAGTAGTACTGTTTGTTGCATCAGATTTCTAGACAGAAGTCTGTCCCATTTATTTACACTTACTTTCTCTGTTGTTCACTCTTTCTCAGACAAACACTCGAATTTGTTGAAACTGACCCCGCTCAGCATTCCTGGAGTGTTTTTCTTCTAAAGCTCCTTTCAGTTCAACTCGGGACAAAATCTTATTAGGTTGTTAATCGTAACATAAGACGTTACTTGTCATGGGAATTGAGGCAACTCTTGTGACAAGATTTTCCTCAACAATACTTCACTTGTCACTGCTCCTACTAAGATTGTATTCATCGGTCTTTCCCTTCCTTGTCTCCCCCAACATGTTCAGGCTTCCCTCCGTTCCCCAGCCCAACCCAGCCCTCGGTACTCCTAGGGGAGGATCCTCCACCCTACTCCCCGCTCACCTCCCCGGAGAGTGGCAGCGCCCCCGTTATCAACTGCAGGGTGTGTCAGAGCCTGATCTCTGTGGAGGGAAAGATCCACCAACACGTGGTAAAGTGTGGGGTCTGCAATGAAGCTACGGTAGGTTTCCAGAGGAGTTTGTACGCCCAGGTGTAACACGCACGCAGTCTGTTTATACTGTATGATGTGTGCAACACACGCATGGAAAAATACTTGAGCAGTATCCCCTGTTAAAGGGTTGCTTCACACAAATGAGAAAAATGTTTTCTCACAGACCTCTAGTGGTGTTTAGCTGCATATGAAGTGATTTTATTTGCCTGGATTCACAAATACGCGTCTCTGAGGTTTCTACCTCCATCTTGTTCCAAATGACATAATGTATGGGACTCAAAGCAATGGAAAATGACATTTAGAAAACTCAACAGCTTCTCTTTCCAGAATTAGTGTCCTCATTACTTTGGATAATCCCAGAGCTCACAGTGAGGTCACTAATGGTCCCTATAATCCCTTTGGTAGAAAGTCGTTCCAGTGAAACAGTTTTTAGTGTAGTTTGGATGAACCAACCTTTTAGATATTCTGTGGATGGTGTTTGAGCATCGTGAAAACGTCCTTGAATTTAATTAGAAAGACTGGCAGTCTGTCAGTTTCCACCAAGTTGGAATTCAACTGGTTAGTTTCATGGCATAAAACAGAAAGCTGTTTTTCTATTTAGATCCAAGGACACATTCACTCCCAACTGTTGTAAATTGATTTATTGAAAACCTAGAGTGTTGCCTTATTTAATCAAGACAAATACGGTATATCCTGTGTAGACAAATCTCAGGATATATAGTATGAATATTTAAAATTTTTATAAATTCAAGGGTATATAATTATAAATAATTCTATGTCTTTCATCTTCTGATCTATTACCAATCTATCTTCTTGTTGTTTGTTAACTCATGGCAGGCTTGATTCATTAATGCCAGAATTAATTGGATTTTGATATTCCCCATGCCATACATTTTAATAATGGTTCAGAATGACAGGTCACACAAATGAGTTCCATTTTTTGCAAATATGTTCATGTGACACTTTTGAAAAAAAAAAAGGGTTTGTTTGTAATAAGGCAGAATGAGAATTGTAAACTGAAAATCCAGCATAATTTGGAGTGAACTGTTTATGGAAAAATTAGAAGAGGTGGCAGTATCCTTTCTGTCAGAAAGATCAACAAGTTTTATGCAAAACAAAATTCAAATGTTGAGAAATACTCACGCAAGCCTAACTAAAGACACTAGACGGAGCCTAACTGTTATTTTGCCAATGGTCTCATTATGTTTATGCTGATGTTACACAGGTATCACACGTAATTTGACACTGAAGTTTTCCATGTACTACCTCTAAGTACAGACTGTACTGTAACTGGTCAGGTGTGGCAAGAAAACAAAAGGATGCACAGCTGCACTTTTACTTAAGTGATTTTTAAAAGACACATGTCAGTGTAAATTCAGCTGCCAAGTTCACCTCTTTGACCACAGAAAAAGATGTTAATGATTGGGAAAATTTGACAGTTGTATAGATGATAATGCAGCATGGAATGTCAACAACCATCGCTGCCAGACTCACAGGCTGCGGGGGCTCCGCCGGTGTGCATCACTAGTAACGCAAATCAGTATGCAGATGGAAGACGAAATATGAAATGTTTCCAGATATACCAGTATGCAACGTGAGCAATTTACAGATGGAATCGACATATGTAGATGCACAGACATATGTCCAGGCTGTGCTGATATGGATTGGTGGCCACAGCCTTAGAAAACATACAGATGAGGGTCGCGTCTACCCACAAATTAGCCTGAGCGTGCAAACATGCATCATAGCGTTTTCAGATGGAATTTGCTTCATACAGAGGTATGTTAAGACATAAGTATTAGCTCAAATCCAAAGATGTGTAGAGGAGGCAAAATATATAACTATAGTATCTGTGGAACAGCAAGTATTATTTACTCTGGGTAAATAGGTTTGATCTACAGCGTCTTTACTGGTGTTAGTGGGGGTTGTCTCTTTGTGTCAGGCCCTTTTTGTTGAGTAGGCCGATAAATGAGAGACATATTGTGACATAACAATTTAGTGTAACCCGGCTTTAATTCGACAGTAGGGGTGGGATGACAATTATTATAAGTAATTGTGAGTAAACAATATTAATTGTTGTTTCACTGCCAAAGATCTCTGTAGCAAAAACTGTCTTTGATCTAGTTAATGGTTATATTCATGAGGTGGAACATTGGTTTTTCTTTGCCAGTCACTCAGTGGCCGCAGCACAGGACAAAGTACAGTATAAGCAATGATTTTTATATTGAGATGTCCGATACAAAGTTGCCTGACTTATTTAATAGCGAACACCATCATTCATTTTCCATTGTGGAAAAAAATAGTTTCCTTTTAACTGCACATTATTTAGGTGAAATTAATATATTTTGTTATAAAACTGGCTAAATAGTAGATACAGTTGTCAGTATAAGGCAGTAGAGTTCAACAGCAAAACAAACTGCAACCTTCAAAATTACCAAACAGTTGAATCAACACCTTTCTGAAAGGTTTCAACAAAACGGAACATTGTAACTTTCACGAGAGGAGGATTTATTGCAGGACTGTTGTATTACACTGCATTAAAAGTGATATAAATGTTAAGACTGACATACGCCTATATTACAATCATTTTAATAACTAAAAGTGACTGAAATTAGACAATACGCCATTTAATGATTACTTGCGATATTAGTTTTCACTCCCACCGTTATGTCCGTCCGTTCAGGGCAAGTATAAACTGCAGCCCCGCAGCAGTTGTATGTGAAATTGATCATTTGAAACAGACAGGTTTTAATCTGATCCGGTTAGTAAGAGTGCAGTGAATGGTGCAGCGGAGAGAACCGTCAGCAGGACAGACAGCAGTCTGACAGCTGGATGTTATCTTAAGCCCAGAGGCAGGTGCGTGATTTGTATAGTGGTAAAACACACATTAATATTTCCGTTCTCTCGGCGAGCTCAAACAATGGCCTTCGTAACTGACTTTGGCCTGCAGTATTATGTGACCTAGGGAGATGGTACAAGTTAGGCTGCCCCAACAATCGTAAAATGCATATTCGTTGTACTAATATGTAAAGAATATAATTGCCTAATTGGACATTTGGCAGGCCAGTTGTTTCGAGGTATTGTGTAACTCATCACGTGAATTTCTAATACAGTTCCATACAGCAACAACAATATACAACTCTCTGAGACAGTTCCTTATCAAATGCAAATTTGTGGCCTAGACATTTTTTAAGCCTTTGTCTTTATTTCCTTCTACATTATATTATTATTATTATTATTATTATTATTATCAAGGTCCGAAGCGGTGCTGGACACACCGGTTGCTTTGCAGAAGGCCCCTTGCAGGCCTTTACTGCCCTTTTTCCTCACCGATCTCACCATCTCAAACATGTTTGTGATTACACTGAGTGAGTGAGTTTTAGTTAAAAACTTACCTCGCTTGTTAACATTACACAAGAGCTAGGTAACTAAGTGTTTTACGTCAGTTGGAGAGCAACCAGCAGCACCTTAAGTATCATTGTACTGTAATGCCGTCCCTCGGCTCCTTACCCACAACTAGATTACAGCCACTTCCAATATCTCTCAGAATACCTCTCTCCCTCACGTAGTATCGGTTCATTCTCATCCGTCAAGAATAATTGGGTTGTTATCTACTCCTATTCTAATTCGTTGTTCTGCTGTCTTCTTACCTCTTCCTCCTGGCTGTCTCTGTCTCCCTCTGCAGCCCATTAAGAACGCCCCAGCAGGGAAAAAGTACGTTCGCTGCCCCTGCAACTGTCTGCTCATCTGCAAAGTCACTTCCCAGAGGATCGCCTGTCCCCGGCCCTACTGGTGAGAAATTCTTCCTGTCTGTGTTTCTGTGTGTGTGTGTCTGTGTGTGTCTGTGTTTGCGCGCACACACCATTGTGAGGCTGCACTGTGTATCTGTGTGAGAGAGAAGAGGAGCAGAGGAAACAAGGTACAGTGGGAGCAGCAGTTCCTCAATTAAGGCTGTGCTCCCAGCACAGTTTACATGCAGTGCTCAGCGAGCCGGATGAGGAAATAACAGCCTCATTACAATAGCCACATCATGGCTTTCACTTCTGCAGGTAGTTAATATTATGAGTGGTGTATCTGTATGGGTAATATACTGTATGTATTGTGTGTTTTTGTAGGCCATATTTTATCTAGGGATGGGGATTATTTAAAGATTTTAATTTACAATATGCACCTTTCAGATAGAAAAAAAATCCAAAACTCATGTATTTGGTTTAATTACACACTAAATCCCCGCAGAGTAGCTCTCAACCAAATACACACTTAGCAAAACCATTCATATGTTAATATCAGAAGGCAGAATCAGCACATAAGCCTCTTTAGAACAAAAACAGTTGAAAGTAAATTGGAAAAGTTCCATGAGTTATACTAAATGTCACTTGTGTGGCAATTTTTATTTTTCAGGGAACAAAGACAACATTACGGGGTTTCTGACAGTTCAATTAAAGTTTGAGAAAGAAAAGTTTCCGTTGTCTTCTTGCAGGAAACTTTTTATGAGTCAAAGAGTTTGCCAGTGTGTTTGGATATGTCGTCAAAAACGCACGGCTGATGTCAACGAAGATGTACCACCAGCGGCTCATCTGAACATCATACTGCTGCAGCTTAGTATAATTGCTCAGAAAGAAAAGATTCCTTGTTTATGCCCGAGGCATAAAATGTGCAAGAGAAACATTTTTAGCCATCCATTTTCTTTCTGTCTTTTTTTTTTTTTTTTTTGTTCTCAATTTTCTGCTGTTGTGTAAACATGTATAATTTTAAAAAATCTCTTGTCATAAATATCTGAAATCCATAATTCATCTGTCAGCTTCTGTTCATATCATACGGTTAGCCTCAAGTCTAATTAGGGTTTTGCATGTTAATTGGAGGCCAAAAATAATTTCATGAAATGTCCTGATGTCTTTAACGAAAATATTACATAATTCACCCATTAACCAGTCATTTGCTTTGACATTATTTGACATTTTATGCCTTATAAATAAAGGAGGAATCTTGTTTTTGATATTAATTTCTAATGTAACCTTTTTTTAAAAATTACTGTATATGAACTGGGAAGGTTGTATCAGCAATGTCCTTAAAATTGGAAGAGATACAGAAGTTTTTAGCGAAAAAACACAACATTCAAAATTTTACTTTCATAATTTTATTACAGCTGATCACAGGATGCCCATTTTGTTAAAGCAACCCCGAAAGGTTGTAAATATTCCTCATAGGCCACTTTTACTGCATTAAATTGCTCTAGCGAGTTTACCTCCGGTGTCACTGTTTTGCATTCAAACCAGACTTGCTGACTAAACCAAACACATCTCAGTGCTGCCGTCTGATCAGTGATTCTGAGCTACTCTAGTTGTTTCAGGAAGACGGTTGTAGGAAAGCAGTCTTAGTGCTAATGAGACGATTGGCTGCTGACGGATCTCAAAAGGTGAATCTGTCGTCAGCCTTCCCACACCAGCAATATGAGACGACTGCTCGCAACAACAGGCAGTGAATGTTAGTTTGAACGCTGAATGATATCCTGAATAATTTGTGGTTTGGATGCTGACTTTGTGGGGGTCTGTCTCCTCACAGTAAGAGGATAATTAATCTGGGTCCGGTTCATCCTGGTCCGGCCAGTCCTGACCCTCAGCCAGCCGGGGCCCGCGTCTCCTGTGGACACTGCAGCAACACCTTCCTGGTAACACACTTTCTCTACGTAATCAGAATGAACTTAAATGAACATTTTTTTTTTTTTTTCAATTTCTTTTACCGACTTTGAGGAAATACCCATAGAAATTGGAATCACAACACAATCACAATTTACATCAATTTCAAAGTTAAAGGAATAGTTCAACATTTTGGGAAATTTGCTTATTAGCTTTTTTTGCCAAGAGTTAAATGAGAAGATCAATACACAGAATGCACAGATATGAGAGTTGTATCAATCTTCTCATTGGCAAAGAAAGCTGTTACATAAATTTCCCAAAATGTCAAACTGTTGCTTTAAGACCAAACAAAAATCCCCCAAAGGTGAAAATGTTTGATTTGGATTGCAAACAAAATGTCACTCTTTGAGCAAGGGAGTTTTTTCTTGACCTCAAAGTAGAGTACGTGTAACAAAACAGTCTGAGCTCAAAGGTCCACCTCCTAGCTTTCAGAGCCTTTAGTCACAACTCATAGTTCCCCATTCAAGTGAACGGGAAAGTGGTCCCAGATTTTGGACCCCACTTTAAGCCACATGATGATACCTGAGCCAGCTTAAGCTCTAAAAGCGAGTAAGTGGATCTTGATCCTAAAAAATAAATAAATAATTAACTTAAAAATCTGATCTAACAGATTTTCTCTTTACCTACTATGTGTGTTCATTAAATGTCATTGAATTCCCTTCATAGGTTTTTAAGATATGTTACTAAAATACATTGGAGCAAACTACTACGATTTTCTGAGAATAACTTAAAAAAAGAATTTGACTTTCAAATTATTGACTGCGACATCTGTAGTATCGGTTTTATTTAAAAAGACATGAATTGATTACTCATATCAGCAGGATTCACAACGTCAGTACGGCCACTGTTTATTAAGTCTCTGGCACAGGTCCCAAAATCTCTCCTGTCTCTTTCAATGACATAAACCTGAAAAAGACCCAACCAATAAAATCACATTCACTTTAAAGAGCCAAGATCCAATAAAAATGTTTTTGAAGAGGTGATGCATTACCATGCAAACCAGCTGAACATTAACATTGCGATGGAATCTGCTGTTTTGGCTTTTATCCTCTGTAATATCATGAAATATCTGAAATATCACGTTAAAGTTTCAGTAGGCCTGCAACGTTGTTGTTTTTGAAAAGTGCTGTTGCACAGCCAGAAAAGTCAGTTATTTAAAAGCCAAAACATTCATGCACTAGGCCAAGTAAAAGTTGAGTTATTGGTGTAGATCAATACCCCATCAAGTCTCGGCTGATATATTCTGGCCAGTTTGTGCCAAAGGGGAAGTAAAATTTTAACTTACTGCTCTTTAACAATACGGTGACAGGTCAAGTTGGTTTGGATATATGGTGAAAGGGAGGAGGGCGGCACAGCCAGAGAAAGAGAAGAATAGAGCCGAAAACAGAGGTGAGATGGATGGTACAGGGTGTCTAGGATCCAGCTGGACCTTTCCCTCCTGTTTAAGGACAGAGTGGCTGAACGAAAATAAAAATCTGTGCCCTGGGTGGCGTTGCGGTGATCCTTTCGTCGCAGATCTGGTGATAATGTTCTGTGTGCTTCCCATACAGAGTGTTTCTATCGGAATAAAAAGAATGTGCAGTCAGTGTATCGTGCTCTGCATTGTTTATAAATGTATCACGCACCCAACGTTAGGGAGGGAATAAATGTCTGCACCCTGAGAGAAGGCTATTTCTCTTTCTCATTTTTTTTTTCCTGTGACACACAGCACCTGTTGGCAAGAACTGGGATGGTTGTATTAAATTTCTTAAAATGTGCCATAAATCCTTGCAAATGCAGCCGTACTTGAATAAGGCCATCTGTAAAGGAATTTATCCTAAAGTTGTACCTTGCCTGCACATGACACGTACGTGCAGTCGAAGTACTCGTCCCATCAGTGTAAATTTGCATTGAACTTGCATATAGTGCTGAGACGAATCATTATGTCATCGATTGGTCAGAAAACGGATTCAACAGTTTGATGATCGATTGACCATTTATGTCATTTACCAAGACAAATTGCCAAATATTTTCTGGTTCTAGATTCACAATCATGAGGATTGTGGCTTTTCTTCTCTTATATAACTGCAAATTGAAATATCTTTGTGCTTTGGATAATTGATCAGAGAAAAACAGGCAATTGGCAGACGTCACCTCGCACTCAGGGAAAGTGTGACAGTCGTTTCTTACTTTTCTCTGACATTTTATAGTCTCTATACGTCTCTATAATCTAGAGTGTGTATATATATAATGTGCAAATTTCTCTGCATCCAGTCAGTTCAATGGCAAACAACCCTTATCATGCAGTGCCCTTCACCCCCCCCCCCCAAATAACTCACTCCAGCTGCTCTTGTCCTTCTGGCCAGGACAAACACATTGTGAATCATTCATTCCAACTGCCATTAACACATTATAAATAAGCAGTGAAGGACTTTGCACCGTGACACCTGCGCATATTGTCTATTTTCTGTTCCCTGCACAGCCATACTTACCTCATCTATTTACTGTGAACGGTGTCAGAGCCAAATTTACGTTGCCTTTTGAGAGACAATAATGTTTTTCTGATTCTGAATCCATGGGGGATGTGTAAGCAGCAGCAAAAACACAGGTATTGAGAATTACAGTGAATGTAATACTGGCACTTTGTCGTCCCCATAACTGATAATTTGACAAACATGTCTCTGGGTTTTTGGCTGAAGCTGAAGCTCTAATCTTTCAGTTTGTCATTTCAGTGGACAGAGTTCACAGACCGGACGCTGGCCAGGTGCCCACACTGCAGGAAAGTGTAAGTAGCTATAAGCAATTCATCCATTACACCACCTCATTTTCACTGTGCTTTTACGTTTTAGATTTATGCCTTTACGCATTTAGCCGAAGCTTTTATTCAGAGAAACGTAAAAAAAAAGACGGAGCAGGTAATGGCTCCGGGGTCTTTCTCAAGGACACACATTGTGTTTTTCTCTGAATCGAACCTGTGGCGTCCTGTTTATGTGACTTTGCCTGTAACCTCAACTGCTGAAACACATTTTTTCCACCAGCCTCAATGTGTTTACATGCATCTCATAACATCATGAGGTTTCTGATCTGTGGGATTTGGCTATTAACCACATTCCTATATAACTAGCTCCATAAGCTTCTTAACATGAAGTAAGTGAAGTTTATGGGACTTTAGGGACAGGAATTAGCAGGTATAACCAGATATGATGCAGGATTAATTTTTGAGAAGCCGATATTCATTTGCGATTATTTCAAGTATGGCATAGCTGTAATATTATGGTTTGATATTATAGGTTTTTTTGGTTATTTCTGGTGATGCTTTGATTATGAACTCATGCAGAAAAACATTTAAAAGTAGAGGACCCATGTCTAGAAGTGTAAAGTTTTCAGCTGACATTTCTCAACATCAGAACAAACTTTACAGGGATTTTTCTTCAATCTATCAGGCATGGAAAGCAACAAGTCGCCTTGTGTCTTCTTTCTCAGCACTTAGCTTCACAAGGTGCTGAAAAAAGATGTGCCGGCGTGTTTGTTTTTATTACTGCGGTGCACAGGTGTGCCCCAGCAGTCTTTATGAACAGCTTCAGTCATGAGATTTCAGTCTGCCACATCCAAAATAGACCCAAAACCTGGACTGAACCTGGGCAGGTGCTGCTTGCAGTTGAATTTCTGCAGGTTTATCATAGTCATCCTTTATGTGTTATTTCAGCCCTCCACTTCCAGGAAGAGTTTACCTGCTGTGGCCACAGTTTAAAAAACAAAAAACATAAACCCATTAGACCTTCCCAAAATATTCAAACTAAAATTAATGATCCTGATTATTAATGATTAATGATCACTTGTGCTTTAAAAATGCCAAATTATATTTTTTAACCACCATTCTTATTATTTAATAGGGCTTTTCATAGAAGACATTTTGACATGTCACAGTATGAAAATCACAGATGTAAATAATACAGTGAATGGGGCTGAATTCCATTTAGCTGCTTCAGCTCCAGGGTCCTGGTATTGTGTAAGCTGGCTCACTGTCACACTGTCATGTTTTACTGGGACACTTGAATAGAACAGATGTTATTAATAATGCCCGTGCTTTTCATAATATTTTAATTCAAAATCGCTGCTATGAAAAAAAGGACTATAGTCCAGAAAAACAAAGAGTCATATCATTGTGTTGCATTTGATTTCATTTCCTAATAAAGTTAACGCCTGCGTTTCTCTTTTCGGTCGGACCTGCAGCTCCTCCATTGGTCAGAGGTATCCCCGGAGGCGGAGCTTGTGGTGTTTTCTACTCTGCTTGCTGTTTAGCATTTCCACCGCAGGGCTGATGGTGAGTGGACGCCACCAGACACCACAATGACATCCAAGAGACTGAGACCTATGCAGTATCAAAAAGAGATCATCAATAGCTGAACATAGCTGACAGTAGGTGAAAGGATAGAAAACACTGTTAAACTCTTGTCTCCTCTTTTCTAAATCTGTCCTCCCTTGTTTCTTTATAATGTAAAAACCTTACAACTCCAAATAAAACAAAAGTAGTGTGAAGAAAAAATACGATTTACACTCTCTACCTTTGCTGTTGCATGTTTAACATGGAAGATGTGCACCTCGCAGCAGCTTCCCAGACGCTGCATGACAGGCCTCTATATGTCAGTGAGATACAGTGCCTTGCGAAAGTATTCAACCCCCCCCCCTGGTGTTTTTCCTGTTTTGTTGCAATACAATCTGGAATTTAAATGGATTTTTATTCACGCTTCCCATCCACTCGAGACTACCATTCCCAGTGAAGCATGGTGGTGGCAGCATCACGCTGTGGGGATGCTTTTCATCGACGGGGACTGGAAAAGTGGTCAGGATAGAAGGAAAGATGGACAACACTAAATACAGGGCAAGTCTGGAGGGAAACCTGTTTCAGTCTGGCAGAGATCTGGGACTGGGACTGTTAACCTCCCAGCAGGACAGTGACCCAAAACAGCTAAACCCACACTGGAGGGGTTTAAAGGGAAACATTTAAATGTCTTGGAATGGTCTCGTCAAAGCCCAGACCTCAATCCAACTGAGAATCTGTGGCGTGACTTCAAGATTGCTGAACACAAACATAACCCCTTTTAACTTGAAAGAGCTGGAGCAGTTTAGCCTTGAAGAATGAGCAAAAATCCCAGTTGCTAGATGTGCTAAGCTGATAGAGACATACCCCGAGAGACTCGCAGCTGTAATTGCAGCAAAAGATGGCTCTAAAAAGTATTGACTTTCGGGGGCAGAATACTTACGCACGCTCAAGATTTGTCTTAATTGTTTGACAAATTAAAAGTAAAAAAAATTTGCACCTTCAGAGTGGTAGGCATGTTGTGTTAATCAAATAGTAAAAACCTCCAAAAAACCCATTTTAATTCCAGATTGTAATGCAACAAAACAGGAAAAACACCAGGGGGGTCGAACACATTTGCAAGGAACTGTAAAACACAAACATCCTAGTTTTTAACTGTGAACAGTGTTGAGGTTGCAACACCAGATTCAACACCCACTGAATAGCAGAAGAGAATATTTCTTGACCTTCCGTTTTGCCGTGTTTCTTCTTTTACTCTCCCTTTGATGTGCACACAACCTGTCAAGGCTCACGATGCATTTTTATATTTTCTGTTATAGTTGTCGCTCTTATTTAACGATTAGAAAAAGAGCGCAACAGTAGAATATTCTAAGTGTTACACAATAGATCGGTTTTATAGACAACCTGGAGAAAGTGAGGAGTGCGAAAGTCCGAAAAGAAACACGGACACACACAAAGAACTGGATAGTTGATGCATTCTGCCTTATGAACAGCAGAGGGTGCAAGCTGAGCACCAAACTGCGTAAATCAGTAAAGACACACTGAACACAATAGGCAAACCTGCCTTCTAGCATGGAGAACAGTAAGCATTATGCAGACAATGAATGTGCTGTGCTGACAGCATTGCATAATGGTGGTGTGGTGGCAAAAAAATGAAAGGTGGTTTTAGATGCAAGAATGGTCCCAGATTAGATGTTTTCAGTTTAATCTTTAGAGTTGTGCATTGCATCAGTAAACTTTAACATCAAGAACCCGAGACAAGTAACAGATCCAACTTCATTTCCAGACTGAATTTGATTATGAATACGAAAGCAGTGATTTTGATGAAGGGAGGTAAGAAATGAGGGAGGTACGTTCAATCAAAATGTACAAAATCAGTTAACTTGGATTGCTGGAGAAGATGTGGTGAAAACATTGCAAATCATCCACATGTTTTCTCTTACTGTCCAGTACTTAAAACATTCTGGCAACTAATTTCCATTATGAAAATATTTAAATGTGGCAGTCTTGAAGATTTGAGTCCTGGTTGATTTGGCGACACCTGTAGTTCCTGGCTGGTTCATTTGTATGTGCACATGTGTATATGCCTAAATGTATGTACATGCATATCTGTGGTGTGTGTGTGTGTGTGTGTGTGTGTGTGTGTGTGTGTGTGTGTGTGTGTGTGTGTGTGTGTGTGTGTGTGTGTGTGTGTGTGTGTGGGCTGAAAAGTTGTGTGCATACATATACTGAGCACTTTTATTAGGAACACCTGCACTCCTGCGTATTCATGCAGTTGTCCAATCAGCCGGTCACCTGGCAGCGGTGCAGCGCATAAAATCATGCAGATGCAGGTCAGGAGCTTCAGTAAATGCTCACATCAAACCTCAGGGGGAAGAAAAAAAAAAAGTGTGCTCTCGGTGACTGACCATGGGATGATTGCTGGCGCCAGACAGGCTGGTTTCAGTGTTTCTGAAACGGCTGATCTCCTGGGATTTTTACACACGACAGTCTCTAGAGTTTACTCTAGAAAATAGTGCCACAAACAAAACACATCCAGTTCTGCGGACGAAAACACCTGATGGATAAAAGAGGTCAAGGGAGAAGGACCCGACTGATTGGAGCTGACAGAAAGGCCCCAGTAACTCAGATAACCACTCTGTACAACTGTGGCGAGCAGAAAAGCATCTCAGAATGCTCAACACGTCCAACCTTGAGGCGGATGGACTACAACAGCGCAAGACCACGTCGGGTTCCACACTCGTCAGCCAAGAACAGAAATCTGAAGCTGCAGTGGGCACAGGCTGCACCAAAAACAGTACAGTTAGAGACTGGAAGAACACGGCTTGGTGTGATGAACCTGGATTTCTGCAGAGGCAGCAGATGGTTGGGGTCAGATTTTGGCATCAACAGCGTGAACCCTTGGACTCAACCTACCTTGTGTCAACTGTCCAGGCTGCTGCTGGTGGTGTAATGGTGTGGAGAATGTTTTCTTGGCTCACTTTCTGCCCCTTAATAGCAGTCAATCATGGTTTCAATGGCACAGCCTTTCTGAGCACTGTTGCTGACCATGTGAATCCCTTTATGGTCACAAGAAATCATTAAACTCCGAAGTGTACCGTTCTTTAAAGCATATTTGATGTTTGCTCGACCTGCACCAGTTGCCTGTCTCACTGTCTTTAAATTATAAATACATGCCAACCACACAGAAACCCACCAGTAACATACACAAAACCTTATTCACCTCTAGTCCTGGACTTAATCATGCTTAGTGGTTTCTATTCTAAATAGCGCTAGTCATCTGGTGTGTGTCAAAACAGGCGAGAATATTATTTATTGCAGGAATTTTTGATACTCCTGAGGGCAGTAAGGCTCTATGTTGGAACAAAAGCTTCTTAAATCAAGGTTCATTAATTTTTTTTCTTAATTTTTTACTTTTTATGTCTATAATAACTCTACTCCAGTGCCGTGACTTTAAACAGTTTGAATTCATATTTCCGAATTTTCAGAGAAACCCTATGGTGTTCTCTCAAAGTCATTTTTGCCATCTTCATTACATAATTTTCATCTGAGCAGCTGCATACTTAATGCTTGATGGGAAAGCCATTTTCTCTCTTACCCCTTAGTTGCTCTTTAGTATTGAATATGAGCGCTCCCATGAAAAATTGTGCGTAAAGTTCAGTGTCGTTGCATGGGTCTGGCTCAGGTGGATTAATCACTCACTATACGCACATAAACTTAATGTTTCGTCTGTTGCGCTGCCTTTGTGATGTTGTTGTAAAGAGAGTTAGTGTTGGATTTAGAGCTGTAACAATTAGTTGATCAAATGAGGATTAAACGGCAACTGTTTTGCTAATCGAGTAATCATGTAAGTCAATTTTCAAGCAAAAATCTGATTGTTTCAGCTTCTCACATGCTGGAATCTGCTGCGTTTCCTTATCTTACATTATAATGAATCGAATATCTTTGGGCTTTAGACAGTTGGCTGGACGAATCGAGACGTTTGATATCATTGCCTTGGGCTCTAAGAAATTGTGATGGGCACTTTTCACATATTTTTGGTGTCTCGTAGACCAATCCAGAAAGTGATCGATCAATAACAGTGATCGTTAGTTGCAGCCCTAGCTGAGGTAAACATTGTTGTACCACTGATCAGTAACCGTGCTTATTCATCTTCAGTCTCTGGAAATCAGTGGATACTTGGCTGGAATTTTTGGTGCGGTTTAAAACATCATCATGAGTCAGATAATAATGTATAAATCATTTTCAAACATAATTATAGCTTTAGCTCACTGCTACCTTACATTTAGCCCGGTTGGACTCGAGCTGGTGCATTATAATCGATATAACATACTCCTAATGTGCTTGCAGTTCCCTTGAAGGCTTTAGGAGCATCATCTGAATTTCTAAAACTGTCTCCTTGTTTTGCTGTGTCTCTCTTCAGGCTGGAACGTGGGTGAAGGCTCAGACCTACCAGGGGATCTACGCCTCATGGGCCGTGCTGCTGCTCCTGGTTCTCGTCACCCTGGCTCGGGCCTTCTACTGGGCCTGCATGAGGGTCAGCCAGCCCCTCCAGAACTTCACATAGAGCCCCCTCCAACCCTGCGGCACCCTCTTCTCAACCCGCCAGGCAGGAGGAAAGACGGCTTTGAAAAAAAAAAAAAAACACACACAAAAAACAGAATATTTATTTAAATCCAACTCCAGAAAGAAAAACATTCTCTTCCTCCTCCTGTTCCTTCTCTTTTAGTCAAATGTGTTTCTAAAACTGGATGCCGGTGGCTGCGACTGCTATATATCTATCGGTAAATATGATGATGCGTGTAGCCTAATGTACTGTTAATCTATTCTAATCTTGTGGCCAGTGTGGGGTTCATTTTAACATTTTTAACACTTTTTCTTCTTCTCTTTTCCCCCTGCGCTGTTTATAAATTTTGGCTTTAGTCTGTGGCACATCTGTTGCACTCTCGCAACTTCTAAGATGAGGACTTAAAGTTAAGTCTTAGATGTGAATATCGCTCTTGTTTTGGGGGGAAGGGGGGCTGTCCCTTTTCAGTCCTAATTTGACATTTAGGTTTAGTATTCCAGCATTTAACATTTTTTTTTAAACAGAGAAACAAATTATTTTGTGAAAGCGGCAATGAAGTCAGATGAAGCTTAAACAAAAAAAAAAAAAAAAAATCAATGCCAGTAGAAGATGACTGGAGGGACATCAGCCTCCTTTTTTGTGAATCAAAAGATCAAGTAGTGTTGAAACGTGTCTGAAAAATTGAATTCAGCAGTATGTGAAGGTAGGCTATGATGTGTCTGAACTCAGTGTTTATGCTGAATTATCCCCTGGGACTGACTTTGATCCAAAGCAGCTTGAAAGCCTTAAAAGGAGGTGTGATGGAAGGATTCAACAAACAGACCCAAACACACACACACACACACACGCACAGCCACATGAATGCTTACCGGTACACAAGAAAAGCAGGATGCTCTTAGAGTTGCAACAGCTCAGAAACCAGTTTGTCAAACACACATCCCAGCCTCTATCTTCAAAGACAGACCAGTGAACACATTTTCTCCATACTGTTTCCCCACATGTCATGCGTGCTACTTTGCATGAAAGCTGGGTATTTTGTTCTGGTCCTATCAGAGTGTAACCAAATGTACAGCCCCTTGTATTTTGATCCAAACTGTAACCAAAAAGGTTTACGTTTTTAGAACTTCAATTTTTTTCTTTTTTTAAAAATTGTTTCACCCATTTGTATCGCAATGCAAACTTCCATCACATCTTCGATTGACAAATCATAAACAGCCAAATGTGGCACAGCTGTTCCACTGATTTCCAAGAGACAGGGTTACAGGGTAAAATGGTGTGACCTTAGTCCATTTGATTTCTGGTCGGCTTTCCAAGACAGACCAAAACGTGAAACAAAACACAAAGAGCTATGGGCTTTTAGACATCAATGTCTTCCTTATCATAGCCACAAAACCATGTGGCTATAAGGGGTGTTTTTAGATTTGGTTTCTGTTGTTGGTTGCACTACACTGGTCTTGGCAGAAAGCTAAAAGCAGAACTTTCCAGCCTGTCCTTGTGTTTCCCTAGCAGAGGTTTGAATGTGTGAAAACAAAAAAGCGTAAGTTTAAAAGCTTCTGACAGCAGTCCCGAAATGTTTGGGATGTACGTCAGAGATCAAACAAGATCTTGTAATTTGCATGAAAAGACCATAATCTTTCAGCATTTTGATTGCATTTGGGACCATTCATGGCGAAAACATGTCCTTTATTGTCGTTGAGGATGGGGGCTGGCCCTGAGCTGTCTAATTTGTTGTTTGCACTTGGAGCTTTCACCTTAAGGACACTGGAATAATTTGTAACAGAGGAAAGCTCCACCAACGACTCAGAGCTTGTTACCAGTCAGAATAGATCAGTAACATAAATGCAAACACACACACTACATGTTACATTCTCACCCCATGAAGTCCCATACTGACTTGTCTGTGGTTCTGAATGTGTTGATATTTCTTTTGTTACAAATTATGTATTTTTGTTTGATTGTAAATATATTTGTTGTTTATGTACAATGGTATTGACTAAGCAAATTATGTTGCACTCCGAGCTTAACACTACTGCTGTGATCACTGAGGACCTTTTTCTTTTTTTTCTTCTTTTTTTTTTAAGAAGGTTATTTTTTCAACTCTTCACCTGTTACATATTTAATGATTTGATGAACTACTAACCTAATAAGCCTCTGGAGACCCGGTCGTGTCCAAATCTTAACCACAAACACATCAACATACTCACGCCAACAAAACATCATGACCGAATCACATTCCCAGCCAGTGAAGTTTCTGTCTCTCTCTCACACACAAACACACACACACACACACACACACACACACCCAGCACCTTATACAGTAGTGAGAAACACTGCGTAAACCAAGTAAGATGAGATGAATTTACTCTGCTAGACTGAACTGAGGTCAGAGACAGTTCATGTGGAAGTGTCATGTTATTTATTATGCACGCTGCAAAAAGGGCCACTTTGACAGTTAAGTCATTCAATTCAGTCCTAAGATCTTATTTACTGTGGAAAAAAGTCTGTTATGGAGTGAGATTATTTCACTTTTTTCAAGACTGGTCCAAGGGCATGTGTTTTTTCTCTTACTTAGAATCAGTACAATGATCTGCCAGTTTCAAGTTACGTTTAGTGCATTAATTTTTAAGACTGAGTTGGAAAAGTGTAAAAAAAAAAAAAAAAAAAACAACACAAAAAGATAAGGTTATAGGACAGAATTAAGATGACGTGACTTGTTTAAGAAGACATTTTTTGCAGTGGAGTGATCATGTTTTATCCATTACTGCAAAAATAAATCAATCATGTTAATGCCAAGAATCAAGAACCTGGCTGATGCTCTTTTCAGAGTTTGTTTACACACCAATAAAGACATGATGATGTATAAAAGCAGCTGACGTGAGTTCTTTTTATTTACCAACACACGGGATCTGATGATGCCGTGAATTTCACTTTTTTTCTTTTTAATATCTCCACACTCACTGTCATTCCAAATGACAGCAAATAAATTTGTCTGATCTCTACACATTTTAGGTTTTTGGCCTACTTAAAAGATGCCGTGTGGAAAAATGAAGATGTGGGAATTTTATGATGCAACGTTTCGAAGAAAAACAGGCCCGACGAAAATCTCTTAGCTCAATCATTATTGTTGATTCATAAATATTGTGGGAGCTGACAATGTTCAGTGTGCGGACGGCCCCTCTCTCTTTCCATACTTCCTATGCTGCTTTTGTGCAGCACCTGCACCCAACTGAGGTCGGATGGGTGCTTCTCAGTCTTTTTTTTTTTTTTTGTTTGTGTGTATGTGCCATATACCTGCAGCCTTTTCAGATTAGCTAAGGTACCCCTTGATCTGCGCTACCGCCATGTTTCCAGCAAGGTGTTTTGAACCGATTTTGAACTGGATGTCAGCTAAAAACTATTAGTTGAAATGTCAGTGTTTGGGTCGGTTTGGTAAGGTTTGCATTAGTGCTACACTACTCTGGACTCTGGACTTTATCCAGTACTTTCAGACAGTATTTCGACTATTCCATTACTCTTCCCTACCTATTTCATCCATTACTCTTTCCGATCATTACTTCTAGCTATCTATCTCAAATATTTCCACTACTCTTAGCTAACTATTTCAATTAGCTATTAATTTTAACTAACTCTTAGCTTACCATTTCAACTGTTTATCTATTACTTTCAGCTAACTATTTAAACATTACTCTTAGCTATTTCAACCATTTGTCTGTTATTAGTAGCTAACTTTTTCAGCTTTTATCCCTTACTCTTAGCAAACTGTTTCAAGCATTTATCCATTACTTCTAGTTAACTGTTTCAAATAGTTATAATAATGTAACTTTGCTAACCATTTCAACTGTTGATCCATTACTTTTAGCTAACTGTTTATCCATTACTTTTAGCTAACTGTTTATACATTACTTTTAGCTAGCTGTTTATACATTACTCTTAGCTATTTCAACCATTTGTCTGTTACTAGTAGCTAACTTTTTCAGCTTTCATCCCTTACTCTTAGCAAACTGTTTCAAGCATTTATCCATTACTTCTAGATAACTGTTTCAAATAGTTATAATAATGTATCTTAGCTAACCATTCCAACTGTTGATCCATTACTTTTAGCTAACTGTTGATCCATTACTTTTAGCTAACTGTTTAAACATTACTCTTAGCTATTTCAACCATTTGTCTGTTATTAGTAGCTAACTTTTTCAGCTTTCATCCATTACTCTTAGCAAACTGTTTCAAGCATTTATCCATTACTTCTAGATAACTGTTTCAACCAGTTATAATAATGTATCTTAGCTAACCATTTCAACCAGTTATTATTTAGCTGATTAAACTCTTCACCCATTAGCTACTCTTCGCTATTTCGACCATTTATCTGCTACTTTTAGCGAACTACTTAGACTGTTTATCCATTACTCTTAGCTAACCATTTCCACCATATACCTATTGCTTTTTAGCCAACTTAATTTAATCATGTATGTATAAATTTTAGACTCCATGACTCTTGGCTAATTCAACCTTTAAGATATTACTTTTAGCTATTTCGTCTTCTCTGGTTCCCCTGGGATAGCGCCGTTTTCAGATATATTCTTGACGTTAAAACGGAAACTACAACTGCCTACAGAGTAGGTTTGGCGATTACGGTGGTAACTGAAGCCTATGATTAAAGCTGACATCCACTTTCTTAATTGGGATAATTCCTAGTTATTAAAATGAAAGAAATCAAACCATTCCTGTTTTTTTGCTGAACATCAAAGACTCCAATTTTAGAACCACTAATTTAAAGCTTTGTGCTGTTCTCTGAAAAGAAGTCAAATTAGTTTTTATCTTAAGAAGCAGCTCTTTTCTTTTTTTTTTTTTTTTTCTTTTTCTTCTTTTTTTTAATTCACACAAAATGCTGGAAAGAGGCTCATCTTTTCTCTCGCACGACTTGGCCCCAGTCGGCCTCTTGAGTTCCGTGCGGATATTTTTTTTTTGCCTGGACACAAAGAGATGGAGGGATTAAGGACAAGGAGAAACCTTTCAGAAACCACAGCTCCCTGGAGAGCAGCGCGAAACCGGGAGGCTGAGGGACCAAAGAGTGAAGGGGAAAAGGGGACAGAAAAAAAAAAAAAAAAGTTGTGAGGAAGACAATTGGTCCCATAACCTCCTGGTATTAAGGGGAGGGGGCATTAGCCTGTTTTTATTGCGCGACACAACACGAGCGCACACGCGTGCGCACGCTCAGCTTCTTTCTTACATGGGCACACAATCCTACTCGAAGTGCTTCAGGTCGAGTTTATTGTGATTTTATTGACTTAATCTTTCATTCATGATATTATACTGCTTTACCTCCTCGGGGAGCGTTGCTGTCTCTGCTCTCCATTTCGGCTCTCTCTTTGCCATCTTGATAGTTTTCCCTTATGAGATACTTCAGTGGCAATTTAGCTGATGTGGGTCTCATAAGATGGTATAAGGCGGGCAGGAGAAAGGAAATCCCATTTGGTGTAGATCTTTCTTTTATTGTGTGTGCCTTTCTTGCCGATCATGACGTACACAACTAGATTGAATTTGCAACGCACAACCGCCAAGTGTAGCGTACTGTAATGTAAGATTTTTATTATTGCAGACAATGCTCTTTGCACATCACTTCACGGTTGAGAGTGATTTTTGCTCATTGCCATTTGACTAATCCGGTCATTAGGACACATCCTTTTCTTGATGAGAATTATTTTTCGAACAGCGTGACTTGAGCCATTGAAAACGCAGCAGTACGATAAATCCAGTGTATGAATGGTGATGGCTTTGGCATCACAGACATTCGACGGATCTGCTTTTATTCCGGATGCTATGAGTGATTTTTGAAGCCAAATTTCAGAGAGAATCTGGTATTAAGAGAAAGTGTGGCCTAATAAAATAAAGAGTAAGTGAAGTTGAGGGGAATAATATTATAATAAGCTGGATTTATTTGCTTGGTATATTACTCTAATAAGTATCCTGTTTTGATTGTGTTTTTAAAGTAGTCAGAGATACAAATATCAACCATTTTGCAAGACTTACTGCAGCGCAAAGAAAGCTGATGTAGAGTCTCTGGTTTCCGGTAAAACTGTGCTCCCGTCTTGCTAATATACGACCCGTTTAAAGTGAAAAGTAAGAGCGATCACATGGAACGGGACTGACATATCTGACCCGAGACTCAAACGCTCTTTAACAATGATGTCGGTATCGAAGATTTTGAAATGGAGTTTCGTAAGAATAACACAACCTACCGTGAATTACGAAACATTATGCCAATAACAGCGTCAGTGGGGTTAGTTTAGTCAGACGTCTCTCCCATTCTAAGCTGTCTGAATGCGGCTAACTCAGAAACACGTCTTCCTCCACCTATGCAGACATGAATAAAACAATGTGACACCCATTTTCACAAAAGGTACATCTGTTGCGCCTTTTAGTCTTTCATTTTTGGAAGTAATGCTGGATCTTGACACTAAGAACTTAGGGAGGACTCTGTGGTACACTCAAACTTAGTAATGGATTTATAGGTACCGTGCACCTCAGTCCAGGTCTTCATCTGTCTTCGATGATGTTTGGTCCCATGATTACCTTGAATGAAAGTTCATATCTCCGTAATCATCCGGATATGTGCTCATAATATGCCGCGATGCACGTGAGGCAGGCCAGCCGTGGGTCAGCCAGTACGAGCTCCTTTCGTTTCTCCCAACGTTTGTTCGAGCCAACAAAACGTTACTTTGAATTCTAGTCGAGATTCCCGACATTTCAGTGGACACCGAATGTGCCGGGGCTCCGGTTTCGGGGAATTTGTATAAAACGACGCTGAAGACACTTGGAATATTTCCACTGTACCAAAAACCAGTCTTGGCTTTGAATATCAGTGTGCAAATTATATACAGTAGCTTCAACACAGAAGCTGGAACAAGCTTGTTCATAAAATATACAATAGTGTCTGACAGAGTGGAATACAATGATTTTGACCTTAAGAAGGTGTGTGTGTGTGTGTGTGTGTGGCGGTGGGGGTGAGTACGCTGTGTTGAGGGGTGTTTTTCTAGTGGTTATTCTTTCATCTCGACCGGCGCAACCTGACATTTTTTTCTCACCCCTGTTTTATTTATTCTGTGTAACTGAGTTCAACCAAATCAAGCTAAGTAGTCTTCAGCTATTCCACAGCCCCACACACACACACACACACACACACACACACACACACTTTTTCCGAATGTCTATCTCACACACACACACACACACACACAGAGCTCCTCTTGCACACTGTCAGTGAATATTGCAGCAGTGAAAAAAAGGCAGCGCCTTGCTAAAGCCTTGATCCCTCTTACTTCTAACAGGATTTGACCCTTAAGACCTGGAGCATGACCCTCATCTGCTGCAATTCCATCATCCTGTTTAACATACACTCTCACTATTGTCCTCCCGTCTTACACACGCACAAAGTTTCACACACATACACACATGTTCCGAGGACCCAACACACATACATGGACACATTTCAGGGCCTGAAACCACCATCCTCCCACACGCACGCACGCACACACACACACACACACACACACACACACACACACACACACTCACACATGCACCCACTGTACTGTGTGATGTAACACCGCTTAATTTTACGCATAACAAACAACCTGATGGATCCAGTTAAATGCAAATTGCGAACAGACGCTCCTGGCGCTGCGAAGAGAGAGGGGAGAAATAAGGAGATGACAAGGGATGGAGGATGGAGAGAGGGAGGATGAGGGAGAGGGGGTGGGTTAGCTCGCTTCGAGAGGATGATGCGATTGAGTGAGTGAGAAAGAGAGAGATGAAGGGGAAAGAGAGAGAGAGAGAGAGGCAGGGACGATGAGAGGATGCAGGGAGACGAAGGAGAGGAGAGAGTGAGCAGGCAGCTAAGCAGCAGATTAAACTCCAGGGTCGTCAGCTGTAAAACAAACAGTCCTTTTAGCGGGGATCAAATCCAGACTTAACCCCCCCCACACACACACACACACACTGTCCCACCCCCCCTCCCATCCTCATCCTCCTCATCCTCACACACAAACACACACAGTTCATCACAGAGGAGATAAAGCTGCGCGCTGAAGGAGAGGAGAAAAAGAGGATGACAATCTCAGTGGAAAGCAAATTCCCATCTCAGGGCCTGTTTCTGTGTGCCGCTACCTAAATTGCCCCGCAGGGAATGTGAAGTCTTATTATACCCGGGCAGAAGTCCTTCATTATATTTGGTCTTTTTTTTTTTTCCCTGCCCTGCTGCTGCTGTTGGTGATAGACTGGGCTAATATCTGGCACAGAAATGCAGAAGAGTAAATAAGGCAGAGGAGAGGGTTTTCCTCTTAGAATTCTGTGTTTATATTACATCTTTACAGTAATATTCCCCTGACAACGCCGCTCGCCACAATATTCAGCCCGTTTGTTTAAATCTCTCTTTCTGTCATCTGGGTCTGGATGCTGCCTGGGCGGCTCCATCAGTCCACAGGCTCAATTTCCCAAGTGTCAGCTTTTATACACACTTTCAGGCCTCTTCCTTTGTTGTGGATGTGTGTGTGTGTGTGTGTGTGTGTGTGTGTGTGTGTACAAAGCTATGCCTCTGTAAATCCATGAGCCGCAGCTGTGTTTTTTTTTTTTTGTGTGTGTGTGTGTAAGTTCTACTTCCATCTTTCAGGAGGTCTATTTGAGATTTTGGTGGTTGAGTGGGAACATTTTCGGAAAGTGGGGGTATTTTCGCCAGCCCTCGCTGCTTCAAAGGGACGTTTTAGGATGGAGGCACCCGAAAACGTTTTACAAAACAATCAACACGCGAGGTTCGTGCTCCGGAGCGCACACTCGCACGTTTTATAGCTTCTACCCATTTCGACACGGCCATCACAAGCGGACAGAGTTTGCTCAATTGTCACGGAACTGCAGATTGTCAAACGCCTCGTTGTTTAGGTCCCTGCTGGCCTGGAAGTTGAGCTTGAGGGAACAACTTCTTGTACAACTCTATAACCCAGCAAACCGGTATCGGTTGATGAAGACTGTGTGCGATGGTCAAAAGCTCCAGAACAAGCAAGAGGGAGAAACCTGAGTGGAGACTGTTTTGTCAGCTTCTTTGTTTTTTCTTTGTAATATTGAATCAAGATGAAATGATTAGGTGATTAATTCATTAGTCAATTGACAGAAAATATATCGGCAATTATTTTCATAACTGATGAATCGTTTTAGTCATTTTTCAAGCAAAAATGCCAGATATTCAATGGTTGCAGTCGGCGTGTGGCTGCTCGTGTTTAGACGACGTTTAACGTAATAGTTTGACTTTTTGGGAAATATGCTTTCCGTCACAGTCAGATGAGAAGACTGATACCACTGTCATGACCGTACGCTCAACATGAACCCAGCAGCTCGCTAGCTTAGCATAGCACAAAGACTGGAGACAGGGGGGAGACAGCTGCTCTGTCCGAGGCCTGCAGAATCGCCTCGCCAGCACCACTACAGCTCACTTGTTAACACGCCGTGTACTGTTTGTTTAACCTGCTCACCAAAGTCCCACTTTGTGGCTTTAGGTGGAGTCACGTGCTGCAACTGTTTTTTGACCCACAGCCGTTTATCCGTCCGCTCAACTCGTCTGTTGCAGCCAAAAATAGTCGCAACACACACCTCCCAGTAGAACCACAAATGATCACTTTTTACATTCCTGTTTGTGTTAATTAATGAGCCTCAAGCCTGGCGCACGCGACGCCGATTCCCCAACCAGCAATCTGGCTGCCGGGCGACGCGATAGATTTTTGGCATGACAGAAATTTTGGTCAGCTGTCTTGCAGTTTGAGCAGCTCCACTGTCTGATTTCCCACATGGCTGCTTTCATATTATTGGAGCAGCATTTTACATGTTGTGGATAGAACCGTAGTCTGGAGGCTGCTGTAGTGAAAACTAAACTTCTCCAGGAGGATTTTTGAACTCTGGACAGGGCCAGGCGAGCTGTTTCACTCTGTTCACAGTCTTTATGCTAAGCTAGGACAAGCGCCCTCAGGCTCTGGCACCGTACTACAGCGCAGGCCAGAGAGAGGTACTGATCTTCTCATGTCTTACCGGGAAAGTGAGTTTTCCAAAAAATGTGAAACTGTTCCTTTAGGAAATAGCTTTTAGCTTAAAGAGTAACTTAACACCGGGCTAAAAAGGGTTTTGGGGTTAAGGTTAAAGTCTCATGTTAGGGTGGCGGCAAGGGTTGGAGCCGGGGACGTAGTTGTGATGGTTAAAGGACCATACCAGTTTTTTTTAGCTTTTCAAATTTGCAGCCTTGTGAAACTACTGTGAGCTGAGTAATCCATCACAGTGAACATTAAATTTGTATGATTGTTTTTTTAAGAGCAATACTGTTACCAACACTGTTACCTCAGAACAGTAATGTAACCGACCCAGAGTCTATTAACTAGTTTTCGTAAACTAACTGGAAACCAGTGGCCACCTACATCATGGAAACGTTACATGACAGTGTTGTTTGCTAAATCATCATCAGTAACTTAACGTGTTTCTTAATGTGAAGTGAATGGGCTGAAACATGCGAAATCCCTGCCACGGTCCACTGAGGTTAAAGTTAGAAGCCAGGGAATGAATGATATCAGTAAAGGTCCTCACAAGTGCACAAGTGTAAATATATAAATATATATGTGTGTGTGTGTGTGTGTGTGTGTGTGTGTGTGTGTGTGTGTGTGTGTGTTTGGTTTCAGGCTCTCTGCTTGTGACCCAGGGTCCCCGGGCTGCTAAAAGCACAACATTCGACTCAATTAGCGGCATGCATAATTGATAGCTGTCTGGGAGAGTATTTGTATTTACACTGGAATTAAAAGCCTCCGGTGTCCGCTATCCAATCTGAGGGACGAAAAGTGCGCGGGGGTGCGCGTGTGTGCGCCCATATCATAAACCTGAATGGATTGCTGCTGGAGGCTTTTCTTTCCGTCTCCTTTTCCACCGCAGAAAAAAAAAAAAGAGAAAGAAAGAAAAAAAAAGTAAATCACCGCTACCCACCGACAAACACAGCAACGCATAACACCGGCACACCAACTGAGTTTGAGTGAGGTACAGAGTTAACTTGGAACCCACTTCTCGCTGAAAAACTTTGTAAAACACACTTTTAGATTCCATTTATCTATTTACCTGTTTTCTGAAATACGCTTCTTTGCTTTCTCGCTCAGAGTTAAGATAAGAAAACTGATACCACTCTTATGTGCACGGGGAATGTAGAAGCCACAACCGGCAGCCAGCTAGCTTAGCTTAGCCTGGAGATGACTGGACGGAGCCCAGTTACTGCACCTGGCCAAGAAATAGGACGGGTTTTAGTACAGATTTGAAAAATTGTGATATAACATGTCAATCAGAGAGCTTTAACGGGACTGGTAGGTGGATTTTGTTACCTTTGGACCGAGCCAGGCGAAGCTGTTTCCAGTCCTTATTATCCTGTTTCCAGTAAATATGAAGCTGCAGCCAGCAACAAAGCGGTTCCTGGCTGCAGCTTCATATTTACTTCACAGACATGAGGGCTGTGTTGATTTTCTCATCTAAACACAAAGAAGAAGAATAAGCACATTTCCCATAATGTTGAATTATTCCCTTCTGTGTAATTTAAACAGAAGCTGCTGTTTAAAATGTTCCTGTTTTTAAAGAGAAAAAAAAAAACAATTAACATTACCATTAGAAAAAGTATAAATATGGGTACTAGTTAAGACTTTTTAAAAATTCAGTTGCTCATGTGTTATTTGTAAATCAATTCTGCTGCAGCTGACACTTAATTATAATTTTTACTTCCAGTTTTTTGCATCTTTCATGGATCTGAGATGAGTTTATGGAAAAAAGCAGCTTCTTTTGAATGTAAAATTAGAGTATATTGAAATCTAATCTAAGTGTCTGGGATATTTCTGTACAAACCTAAGTGTAAATGACCATTAAAGGGTGAAAAAAATAATTACATCTCATCTAAATCTGTAGAATTTAAAAGTGTTATGACTTTGTAACCACTTATAGTCCTGCAGTCTTTCTTCGAGGGATACGGGCTGCAGGAATTCATCCCCACTTGCACCGGCGTGGCCCAAGCGCTTGAGACTCGAGCACTTGAGGGAGAGTCAGCGGGACCTCAGCTCGAGCGAAACGTGTCACCGCCGCCTCCACCTCCGACAGCCTCCTGAGCCTGTGCGGCAGAGTATTGAACAGCCGGTTGACCTTGGAGAGAGTCGCTCCGTGTCGAGTGAAAAGCAGCTGTAGTGGAGGAAAGTGTGGCTCTGTTATTGAGTTCATCGCCCATTTGATTCAGAAAAGGAAAAACCTCCAGTCACCTTCACTCCACTCAGTCAACCCCCCCCCCCTCGGCTGACTCAAATGCACTCCAGTCCTGTTGTGGAAGAAGAGAACCTTCACCACCCAGTTTTTTTTTTTTCTTTTCTTTTTCCCTGTGCTTCTTTTCAGGTCTAACCCTTCACACTCTCTCGTGTAAAGATGGTAATCTAAGTTCATTTTACTGTTGCCCTTGTAGCTTTGGCAAATGGCAGCGGTTGACTCATCACATCACTGCTCACAAACAACTCCCAGTGAGCGTCCCATGTAGGGCTACAGGTAAGGTAAATAAGGTTTCTTTGGATTAATTGATTCATTGCTTGGTCAGATTTCCTAGAGTCAAAGTCCATGTCATTGCTCCCCCAAATATTCAATATACAGTCCTATAAAACAAGGAAAAGCAGCGAATTCTCAAATCGTGGATTAATCGATTAGTTGATTGAAAATTGATCAGTCAGCAGCTAGTTTGATTATCGATTCACTGGTACAGTCATTTTTCAAGCGAAAATGCCATATATTCTCTCATTTGATGTCTTAATTGAGAAAATTCATCAATAATGAATGTAACTGTGAGTTGCGGCCCTTGAATATTATCAAAAATTCCAGTTGATTTAATTTTATGTAGATAAATTAGTTAATGCTTTAAGCACAAGGAATAAAGTTTGGGGGATTTTTGGCTTGTGTCGATGCACCGTGAATTATGTTGAGAAGCAGAAGTATTTTCCTCAAAAACAGATCAATGTAATCAGCATAAGATCTTTTAGTTTTGACTTAGTCTCCCTAATTCTGCGATGGGGGGGTGGGTGTTATAGGAGAGGGGAAAGAGTGGAAAGAGGGGGATGGGAGAGAGTGTGTGGTCGGGGGTGAGATGAGATAGAGGGTTTAAGATTCGGTCCATCCATCCTTCAGTCCTCCCAGACTTGAGGTGGGCCGACAGACAAGCTGGTCATTGTTATTCATCAAACGAAGCCTTTTCCACTCCTGCTCCAATCAAGGTAACAGGACCAATTGAATTATTATTACGCTTACACAGGAGCCTTTAATCAGCCCACTCTTTGTAAGTGAGATGATTGTAAGGAAATTTTTTGTTAGTGATTTTGTTAAATTAGACCTGAACGTCTACTTTTAAAAATAACCTCTGTTGACCCCTTGTGCTTGACTGGCATAATGATTTCAACTTTTTTTTTTTCTTTTCATTTAGCATTCAGTGTTATTCTGGCTATCATTAGATTGATGGTGCACTTATATTTGCATGTTTAGACACTTAGCTGATGCTCTTATGCAATAAAATTAGCTTTAATTTGTAGTTAAGCAACAAAACAACCAATTAAAAGGAAAGGGAGGAATACGCATATCAGAGCCCGACACTACTGTTTTTCTTTACACTCCTACTGGAGCATGAATGTATTTCTATCCTTGTCTTATGTTTTAATTTGTTATCTGTTTATGTCTTTTGAAAAAAGAGCATTTGGAATTTGTTTTTTATCTAAATGATGCCCTATAAGTAAAATGCCTTGGCTCAGCTTTCCCGGTTTCCAAATAATGTCCCTGTGACCCTGCGGTGATCATGTGTGAGTGTAGGGCTGCACGTGAGAATGAAATAAAATAAGAGCTAAATGGGAGACATCATTTTTTTTTTTTTTCTTTTTTTCTTTTTTTTTTCTCCAAGATAATAGGATACAGCAGCTTGTGAAAGAGGGCTTATAGAAAGGGAGACATAATTCAGTGGGGGAGAAGGGCTATATGAAGTACTTCTTGAAGAGATGAGTTCTCAGCCTTCCGGGGAAGATGGAGGGTGTCACTGCTGCTTTGAATTGCGTGGCAAGGTCATTGCGTCTATGTATGGGATGAAGTAGCAGAAAAATATCCCATCCATCCATTTTCTGCCAGGGTCTGGTCGCCCAGACTTCCCTCTCCCCAGCAATCTTTTCCAGCTCCTCCTGGGGGAGCCTGAGGGGTTCCCAAGCCAGATGACATATATAGTATCTGGAGCATGTTCTGGGTCTACCCCAGGGTCTCTTACCAGTTGGACGTGCTCAGAAGACCTCCAGTGGAAGTTGCCCAGCCTCCCTGCAGAGGAAAGTAATTTCAGCCACTTGTACCCGCGATCTCGTTCTTTTGGTCACCAGCCCAAACTCATGAACATAGGTGAGGGTCGGATCATAGACGGACTGGTAAATCAAAAGCTCTGCTTTCTGGCTCAGCTCCTGCTTCACCGCAATGGTCCAGTATAAAGCCCGCTTTACTGCTGATGCCGCACCAATCCGCCAAGACCCCAATATACTTAAACTCCTTTACTTGGGGCAGAAACTCCAACCCAACCCGAAGGGAGCAATGTACAATTTTCCGGCAGAGAACCATGGCCTCCGACTTGGAGGTGCTGACTCTCATCCCAGCCGCTTCACACTCCGCTGCAAACCGCCCCAGTGCATGCTGAACGTCATGGTAAGATGAAGCCAACAGAACCACATCAGCTGCAAATAGCAAAGATGCAATTCTGAGGCCCCCAAACCAGACATTCCCCTCCTTCCGTCTGCGCCTTGAAATCCTGTCCATGAAAATCACAAACAGGATTAGATACAAGACACGACCCTGGCAGAGGCCAACATCCATCAGAAATGTGTTTGACATCCTGCTGAGAGTACAGATAATTCTCAATAATTTAAGCACACCTTCCAGTCCCCCTTTTTAAAAAGGGGAACCACCATTCTGGTCTGCCAGTCCACAGGCACTGTCCCCAACCTCCATGCAACACTGAAGAGGCGTATCAGCCAAGACAGCGCAATAGTGCATCTCAGGGTCTCATCAGAATCTCATCGTCTCCTGGCACTTTGCCACTGAGGAGCTTCTTAACTTGCTCAGAGACATCTGCCAAAGATATGAATGAGTCTTCAAACTCTTGCTCCTCCTCAGAGGACATGTTGGTTGGGTTCAGAAGTTCCTCAAAGAGTTCCTTCCACCGCTGATGATATCCCCAGTCAGCAGTTCTCCTCCCCTGCTGAAAACAGCTTGGACCAAGCCCTGCTTTCCCTTCCTGAGATGCCGGATGGTTTGCCAGAACTTCCTTGAGGCCAACCCAGAGTCCTTCTCCATGGTCTCCCCAAACTCTTTCCACACTTGAGTTTTGTGTTTGCGACCGCAGCTGCAGCTGCGGCTCTTCTGGCCTGTCAGTACCTGTCTGCTGCTTCAGGAGACCCCAGGGCCAGCCAGGCCCAAAAGGCCTCCTTCTTCAACTTGATGGGCTCCCTCACCACTGGTGTCCACCAGCGGATTCTTGGGTTGATACCATGAAATACACCGAAGGCCTTCCGTCCACAACCCCTAAGGGTGCATAAGCACAAACAACAGTCGGAACCTTCTTCTTAGCAACCTGCAGTCGCACTGAGGTGACCCTCTCATTCTCCAGGGAGAACTCCAACATAGCAGCGCTCAGCTGGGGGCTCATGAGTATCCTCACACCCGCCTGGCACCTCTCACTCTGGGCAGCCCCTCTGGTTGCAGAGCCAGTGCTGTGCATGGAGGTGTGCCCAGCTATATCTAGTTGGTACCACTCCACCTCCTGCATAAACTCCAGCTCCCCTCGCCACCAGAGAGGTAAGCATCCACGTCCCTAGAGCTAGTCTGTGATGCCGACACGCCTAGGGCCCCAACCCAGCCTGGTTGGCCCACAGGGTTGTAGCCCCATTTTATTCATTCAGGCTGTAACCAGCCAGGCCCCATGTTTCAAGGCCTGGCCAGCAGATGCTTGCCTTCGAACTCCCTTCCGAGGTGGTTCCAGAGGGGGGGGCCCAGTTTCCCTGGTCCGGTCGAGGGGAGACACTTCTGAATGTTGCTTTTCATCGAGGTTCTGGCAACTGCTCTTAGTCTGGCCCCTCCCCTGGCACCAATTTGCCCTGGGAGACCCTGCCAGGGGCTAATGCCCCCGAAAACACAGACCCTAGGTTCACCAGGACACAAAACCCCTCCACCACATTAAGGTGATGATTCTCGGAGGGGACATGAATATTTAGAAAATACTAAAAGGTTTCATATATTTTACTTTAATCTCTTTAAAAGTCTCAGATTTGCTCTTATCAGATCAGCCGTTGCATTAGTAAATGTAATTTGAAAGCACATTATGAAATGACAGAGATCTATAAACATTATATTTACTTAGAATTATACTGAAATTGATGCGGTAAACCGTCCCGGGATTGTCTTTGTTATGTGTTTGGATCTGTTATTAAATTAATATGTGTGAAGATGATTAAAAACTTATGAGCAACACTGAGAGCAGAGGCTGCAGCCATCCGTTTTGGTACATCTGTGCTTTGTTATGATGGCTAATTTAACACCAACTGACAGCTACTTAATATTTATTTTCATCATTTTTCTTTTTTTTAATCACTTGTCTGACTTCACTATGATGATGGTCATAGTGATGAAGAAACCAAAAATCGTGTGTTTTCAGATGCAGTGCAGCTGCAGCTCTTCAGCCGGACACCTTTCGTCACCTTACTGGACTAGAAGTAAGACTGCGTGTTTCTCTGCGTGTATGAGCATTCGTCTTGGTTATTTATATGTGTGTGGGTTGGCATTTGCGGGGCAGAATTTTCATTTTTATGTAAGGGTTATTATATATTCATTCTTTGCAGTGTGTGTCTGCCTGTGTCACAGCGGCATGATAAAAATTGATAAAATCGTGACAGACAAAGCAACAATAAGCATGTCATCCCCAACAAATGATGCAGTCTCCAACACTGGGGAGCCATGCCGAGGAGTTTAGTGTGCCGCCCGTGAACTGTAATGTCCCTCTCTACCTGCGTTATGTCTTGTTTGCTGAGTTGCATCATATTTACCATACAGGCACGAGAGTGTTATCGGTCTTCTCATTAAGGCAGAGGACACGTAGGTGTTTTTCCCAAAATGTCAAACTAAACTTCTAAAAAACACCACGACGCAGAGATGCCAAACTGCCTCATACTTCAGCAAAATCCGTTTCGTGGCTTCCTTAGAACATGTATACAACTGACAAACAAATGAATAGATAAACTCACTGGCGGGGACTCTTTATACACCACTTCAACTCGTAACATAAGTATTATGTCGGAAGGTGCGTCTTCCATCCACCAGTTTTTATGCACATTTTTTTAAATTTGAGTGGAAATGCTGGAAAAGTTCAAATACATTTGGATGGAAACCTACTTAGAGTAATTTTCACAATAATTCGTCTTGTCTCTCCAGCAGTGCTGTTCCCCGACTGGGCCTACAAGCCGGCCTGGTCTCCGGGCTCCAGACAGGTACAGCTGTGGCACTTCTTGCTGGAGCTGCTGGGGCGGGGCGAGGGCGGGGCCATCGGCTGGGGAGGGGAGTGGGGCGAGTTCGTCATCCGGGACCCCGAGAGGCTGGCCAGGCTGTGGGGCGAGAGGAAGGGCAAACCCCACATGAACTACGACAAGCTCAGCCGGGCGCTCAGGTAATGCAAAATGCGCCGGTGAAGTCGTTGTATTCACTGTGACGTGCACATGTGTACGATATACACACACACACACACACATATAAACATCTGTGGGTTACGGCACTTTAGCTGCGAATGTGTGAAATCCTCTTTCTCTGTGCAGCTACTCCCTCAGGCTGATGCCGTAAATAAAATGTACTCCGCGCCAACGTATGTTGTCAAATTAATTTTTAAAAATGTAAAATGCAGACAGAAGAAACAAACGCCATTTGGGAAGCACTCTTGTCTAAAGTGCCCCACCGGAATGTGAGTGCATGCCACAGACGTGCACACGCATCCAGTTCAAACAGACGCAGTCGGTGAAGTCTTGACACGGAAAACGTTTTACTTCCAGATACTACTACAACAAACGCATCCTGCACAAAACCAAAGGGAAAAGATTCACCTACAAGTTCAACTTCAGCAAACTCATCCTGGTGAATTATCCAGGATATCCACCGCCGCCCGGCCACCAGGTCATTACCACATCTTTACATCTCATATCATAACTGGAAGGACTTCACTGTGTGGGAAACTGGCTTCTTGCTGATATTACTTTTTATATAAAAGTATAAAATGATTTTTTTATTTTATTTTATTTTTTTAATTTTCAATCCAATCATCCCCTAAACTGGCATTTTTCCAGTTTCCTAAAACATGAGTGTGGTCCTTTAAAAAAAAAGATATATTGCACAAAGCACTGAGAAAAAAAAAACAATTACCTTAGCCCTGTTATTTAATATTTAAAAATAGACCTAGAACTTCAATAGAAACAATTACTTCACCTTTATCATTTAATATGAAATTAACTGACTTTAATAGAAATCATTACTGAAACTTCTCTAAAATCCTTCACAAAGCACCATACTTTGTTTAATTGTATTATTAATGCTGTAGCAGTGGGGATTAGTATAGGGATGTGCTGTGTCTGTTAAGGTAGAGAAGGGCTGTAGAAGTGCAGTCTATTTAAAAATGTACTGTTATTTTTTTTTGCTAATGGAGATCCCAGTTTGGAATAAATGTTTAATATCATATCTTGTAATTAAGTTCTTAACATCTTCAATTTTAAATGAGGCCACCAGCGTGCAAAATTTCAGGAACACCTTCCTGCTAATGAGGTGATTAAAGTCTTAATCATACGTAGTGTTCAAGTGTTTAACTTTCCTGCCCAGTGTCAACTACATCAACTTTCATCTACAGTATATTTAGGAAGTCAAACAATAAGTAACGGTGACCTGGGCTTCTCAATATTTTGTGCACGCGGCGACAGACCGCACTGTACTGAAAGATCCATGTTCCCATTTCAACCACCCTTCCATCTCATCCTCCAACCCCCCCGCCCTTCCCCAAGCTGGTACAGAGCGGCCCTCTTCCCGTCCCGCTCCTCCCGGCTGAGAGTGGCCTTCCTCTGTGTGGAGGAGCAGGGTCACTGATGGACAGAGGTAAGAACACACCCGCCAGAGGTCCCCCTGTCCGAGCAGTGAAAGTGACCGCCAAAGTGAGATCCAGATACTGGATCTAAGAATTAAAGGATTTACTGTTATTCTATATTCTATGGTAACACTTACTTACATCGTTATAATCAGTATATAATCATTTCATAAATGGTTTATAACACACAGCAGTATAATGTAGTGGCAACTATAAGAACACTGTAAGTGTTTATTCATGTTCAGTATTCTTCAACAGTTATATTTTCTCCCGTGAAGCCGCCTTATTTATATTATTACAACTGTGTCATCATCCGTTTACACAACAGCCTCCGGTCGTGGGTGTCCACAGGAGTTATAGTTATTAACAAATACATTAATAATTAATAAACATTTATAACTGCTGTCACCTACTTTACAGTGTGTTACAAACTACATTGTTATTAAATGTTTATATACTGCTTATAAATCCTAAATGGGGGGGGACTTAAAGTAAAGTGTTACCATTTTTCTTATTGTAAACAAATCCCATAAAACACCAAAACCATCAAAGTGACACTTTTCTGTGGCACCAAAGCCAAAGCCCATTGTTTTCCTATTGAAGACTTAAAATTTTTTAAAGGGGCCATGAATGTATAGTTTCATTTTAATAGTAATAATGATGAAATGTATTGATATTGCACTGATTAAAACTAGAGGTCAGTCATACATGCATACAACATGAGAAAAGTGAACCATAAAAAAAAACAAACATATTATCTCATTATTACCTACATATACCAACCTGCATACACACATTAATACAGACACGCAGACACCTTTTTTTTTAAATCACACGTTACTCAAACAGGAGGAGAATTTGTCTTTGGTGGGGACTATTTTCAGCAGCGGAATAATACACATTTGGTATACTTGTGAGTGTTTACAGCAGCAGGATGATGGATCTGGATTCCCGGTAGTGAAGGAACATGTCACCCAGTGCAGAGCAGTGTGGTTCATTCTTTTTTTTTTTGGTTTTGTTTTTTGGACAAGAATGAAGCTTCCATGGCACAAGTGAATAAGCTATTTCAGGCATTTGGCTACGCAGACGATACCTCTCAGTCGGATCGGTTCTGGTCTGGTTTCCTAGGATTTACTGAGACTAAGAAAAATATCGAATATTGCCAGCCTTGTCTTTCTAACCACCTGATTTAGTGTCTTTCATTTATTTAGCTTTTCATCTACCTTTGCTATTAAAATACAGGGGGGGAGAACAAAGTCACTTTTCAATTCTCCATCCTCCTCACATTCACTCCACCTGTCCTCGCATAACTCGCATTTATTTGCTCGTACGCTGCAGATTTTCTAAACTTCTGACGTTTCTCTCAGTGGAGGTCGCAAGGGTAACGGCATCTTCTACAATTTCATGCATTGAAAGGTGACACGAGATGTCAGCGAGGGGAATTTGACGCAAGCAAAGAGTTCGCTCTTGACCTTGGAGACACATTTTTGGTGGTTCTCAGAATGAATAAATCCAAAAAACAAAAAAAAAATTGTAATACTGCAGGTTTATTAGTCAGAGTTTTTTGATTTATTGGTTGGAGTCCTGCTACAATTATGCTGTCTGTTTTTTTTTTTATTGAAATGGAATAAAAGAAATAGAACTTTGATAGAAAATAAATAACATTAGCTTGTCTTTGACAAAAACATCTTAATTCAGTGTCCACTTATTAGCTTTTTTTGGATCTTCCTAGAATCTCGTGGTCTTCCTGTGCATACCCTTTAGTGTGATCAGTTGCCATGAAGATGTCTCAGGTTAAAGCTCAGCAAAAAGCTTGTAAGAGGTCCTTGAGTTATGGTTGTTTTTTTTTTTTGAGGTCAAGAATGTGCCTTAACACTCCTTTTTTCCTTTTCTTTTATGATATTATATTCTCTTATGTATTTTATTCATATTTAATTTATACATTTTATTATATATATATATATATACATTTTGTGATGCTGCATCAAGGTTTTTCATTTTGCTCTGAGTGACTTCAACTTGATTTGAGGCTCGTTCAATGCTTCAGGCTCCTGAAAATGTCTCCGTGCTCTTGTCGCCTTTTCCACGCGTCCTCAGCGGGCGTCATGGGGACATCCTGAAGAAACTCCTCCACAGCTTGCGATTGACGTGGCTCTCTCTCTCTCTCTCTGTTCCCCGACAGCGGTTCAGCCTGTGCCTCACCCCTTCTTGCTCCCGTGCTGCCTCCCCAAGCCCATCCCGACGCCCCGGGCGCTCCACGGCCCCTTCCCCTTCATCTCTGCCCCCGCGCGTCCGGGGGCCAACCCGAGGGAGCCGAGGGAGTCGGGCCTCCCGCCTCTCGCCTCGGCCCTCCGAGTCAGCGCCCACGGCTGGCCGCACAGGAGCCCCGCGGGGTGGGACCTGAACCGCATCCGTCGGAGCCTGTTCGGTGGAGAGAGGCCGACGGAAATTCAGGGAGATGAGGGGAGGATGGGCTGTGACACACACATGGGGGAGAGGGAGTGAAGAAGAGGGACAAACTACAACAGATAGACGGTTTCCCTCCTCAAATCTCTCAAATACACACCTTTTTGTGTCCTTTTGAGCTCATTGTAGAGTAGTTTATCATTCACCTCTCTCATTTAAAATACCCATACTTTGTATTTATTGAGTTGGACAGTGTTGTGGTTTTTTTTTTTGTTTTTTTCTTTTTTTGACTAGAAATATTGAGAAACCCCGCTTTTCTTCTGTCAGCACTCCGCGCCACAGTAGGGGAATTGCACTTGTAAACAATTAACAGCGTGGCACTTGTGTGTGAGTAAATAAAGCAGTGCACTCGACGTACATTATTCAGCTGTTTGTCTTGCATTTCGCCCCCCTCCACGCCGGGCTTCGTGAAAAAGGTAAGAGCTGCATAAATGATGCATTCGAACGGGCGCTGCGAAACTCACAGGAACGGAGCCGTCTCGCCTCCCCTGCAGCATCAGGACCGGGAGTGCGGGGTGCCGCGGGGTACCACGCCGACACGGCAGGGGGCGCTAGCGGCAGCTTTTGACGTCCCGCAAAAGAAAAAAAAATTTTTTTTTCACGGCGCAGCTTTTCCACCGGAGTCGCCGCTGAGACTGTGCTAAATAAATAAATAAGTAGATAGGAGGAGCCACTCCGAGCGGTTTTCGGGAACCATCGTCCTGAGTCAACTCACTCGGGGAGCTGTGAAATTAGGTTTTACCATTGCAAATGTTTGCTTTTTAAGACATGTTTGTTCACATACACCTTACTATCACACTTGACCTCCATTTTCACTCTCCATAATAATGGTATGGTACACAGCCTATATTGTTTTTGCTGATTTCTTATGCTATTTTGCACTATCATATAATGATATATCAGAACACCTTAATTTTAAAGATAGTTTCTCTTGAGGTTTTGCGTGTTTTTACAGTTCTTAAGCTATTTGAACAATTATGTCAGGGACGACGCGTTTTGCCTTTTCTACCATTTTGCTTTGCATTAGTGTTTAAACCCGTGCCAAGCCCGTCTGGCCGCAGCAGGCTTGAGCAAATCTGGTCCAGGGAAAAGCACACACTGCGCGCATCTCCGTGGCCGAAAACGGGGCGAGATTTTTTTTTTTTTTTTTTAGCTCGCGAGTGAGTCCTCTTCGCTTGTCGCAATCTTCGGCTGCGATGTCACTTTTGGCGCCGAATATTCCAACTGTTTTGTCATCCTGCAGCGCGGGACTTCGCGTTTTCGTACGTGGATGCCCGACCCGTGCCGCCGGTGAACTCTTAGACCCAGTTCGTTATCGGGGTGAAGGGAGAGTTTGAGGACAACATGCAGCGGAGCATCGCGTAAGTAAAGCAGCCGCAGCCGGTGGAAAAAAAAAAGGCTTGTGTTCAGCCCGCTAGGAAGTAGGGGTTAGCCGGGCGACGCCTGAACCCGCATTAGCATCGACTAACCAAGCTAACTGCGTGGTAAGTTATGCTTAGGGGTCTTTAAAGTGCCTACAAGGGGGCTTAGCCTGTAAAGCGTAGCCGAGTTTGACTGTTAACTCCATTGCCCGTAAGTTAGCATTAGCATAAATGAGTCCTTCACCGGCTGTTTTGGTGAGATGCTTCATTTTATTTTATTTTATTTTATTTTTGGATCCGACAGTGAAGACAGACCCAACTCTCTGTGAGATTGAAGTCCAGGCGGAACAAACCCCAGCTATGTCGGCGGGCGAAACTCGATTTGTTTCGGTTAAAAAAGAAAAAGCCCAGGTTTTAGAGCAGCCTGTGTGATCAAAGCAGCTAGCCTAACCTTCCGTGTGCGCAGGTCTCGCTAGGTTGCCCAACTATGATTTTTACCGCCAGCTGCTCATTTTCAGGAGCCCACCGCTGCTTTGAACCGGCTGCGCTGCAGTCTGCCAACTGAGTCCGGCTTATCGGAGTTCAACTTAACTTCTGTTGTCTCTCTGGCCGGTCAAGCTTGCCCAACGCCGATCAGGCCATTGACTGTTTAATCTGTCTGCGACTGCTTGTCCTCTTCCCCCTCAGATCCTTCTTTCAGCCCAAGAGCAAAGACAAGGATTTTCAGAAGAAAACCACAGATGAACCAGTGAAAAAGTAAGATTGTCTTACTTTCTTTTTTTATTTATTTTATTTCAAATCACACAGCACGGGAGGTATTTGCTCTATGAAAGGGTTTACTCTACCCGTCTGATGGGGGGAAAAACGCACAGACCTCCTCCATCTTTTAACTACAAAACATCTGGGACTGTAGGAGAAAACCACGTCCGCTTACAGTGAATTTGCAGCCGCTGTCCCACACAAGTTTGGAAAACGCCGACACGGAGGACGGAATCCACTGATTAAAGTTCATTACTGTTTTGTCTATACTTTCTATTTTTCTGAAGGAATATCCCCGCTTATTACAGCTGTCGGATTGGCAAAAACAAGAGTTATCATTGTCCATACAAATACTCAAAATACCTGCATTTGATCCAAGACAGAAATGTTAATTGAGATTGGCCGATACGGTTGGCAGGACACTGAGTGTTGGTTCAGACATAAGCAAACCATATCACTGCATCAGCTAATTTTGCCAAACACGTTTTTGGGTACTGAAACCCAACTGACAGTTTGGGTATGCAGTTTGGGTTATCTCTAAATCCCTCAGAATCTGAGATCTCTGATGCCCAGCAAAACTTTTTTGTGTCCGGTAGTTATTAGCAAAAGACACGATGAAAGGAGATAACTTCAGTTTCCCGTCTCTGAGCTGCTTTGATGATAACTTGCTCATTATCGCCCACACTGCACCATCTTTAAAGTATGTCTTAAAACTCACATTAATACACTTATTAATATCCCTCCCTTGATGTTATGTCTCAGTTGTTTTCTCTTTATTGCTTTTTCTATTGACTTTATCCTTCTTTTTAAAATCGGTAATATAGCACCTCGTGGCTGTACTTTTGCACACAGCCATATAAATAAGGCTTATGGCTTTATTTATTTGAATTGCGTGATGTCTTAACAGTCCGCCTGTGCTCATCTCCAGACCAGTTAAGAGCCCTCTCAAGGTGCAGAACGGTGTCCCGGAGGCAGATTCACCCATCAAGAAGGTCGCCAAGCGCAGCCGTCAAATCCTGGACAGCGACGACGACGACGAGGCACCAGCTGTTAAAGAGCAAGTCGCCACCAAGGGACAAGGAGAGAAAGAAGCCCCCGTTAAAACAGAAAAGGTAGAAGAGCACCTTGCACATTCTAATTCAAGGCATCAACTGGAGTTTCTCGGTGGTGTTGGTGCAAAAGCAAATTGACATTTTTGACGGGACGTCATTGTGTTAAGAACCAAAGCAAACGCACTTGATGAAACGAATGCTTGATGTTACAATTGAAAAAGATGAATTACCAGTGGGCTTCCTTTTGCCTCGCACAACGTGGAAGTTACCGAAGCAGCGAAACGCTGCTTGATCCACCAAACGCTCCAAAGCCCCGTTGCAACCTGCGCAAGCGGAATCTAGCAAGACCGTTAGAGCTCCTGTAGGCAGCGCCTGTCGTTTATTCAGTGGCGGTGTGGAGGGGGAACCCAGTGTCTAAGAGTAAAAGCTTGTAATTGAATGGGGAAGCACACTGTTCAACGCATTTGTCAATAATCCACATAAATGAAAAGACCTGATTATCAGCTTTGACCGTCGCTCAACCACCTGTTGTTTGATAAACATTTATCTTAACCGACCTGTTAATTTTGTTTGTAATGCGTCGGCAGTGATTCACTATTTGTTCATTCAGGAGAGACGTTGAGACGGACACATAATGTTTGTCAGCGTGACCCACCCTGCGTCACTTTCACATTGCTTACAATGACTGAAATACCTTTCCTGCCAGGAAGCAGTCTAACATCACCGCCCTTGTGCTGCCGGCCTAAAAGCTGCCTCAGCAGAGATGCAGGTGCAGGACAGCAATTAATGTTTTTTTGTTTTTTTTCATCAGTAATTATTCTTTTTGTTATTTTTTTGGAAAAAATTATTGGTTTATAAAATGTAAAACAAAATATGAAAAACTCACAAGCAGAGGTCTCGATGGTTCCAAAAGATTCCCATCAATACAACAATTTGTAATAATATTTGTGTTTATTTTACTCCTAAACACAAATATTATAGGATGTATACTTCTACCGAATCCTAATTTCTGTTTTGTTCGAATTAGCTGAGCTGCGAAGTCTTTGAATGTACCCAGCCTACCCCCTGGTTGGGAATCACTGGTGTGAATGACAGCTTTACTGAGAGACCAGCAGGTTTCTGCTTGTGTCCTTCATCAGAGGTGCCTGGGTTTTGTCCCTTTGAGCGCAGACTACATGACCAACTCTGTAACGGTTACTTATTAATAGTTTAATAATGGTTTTATGGAACTTTTAGTTCCTGCAGTTAAAAACCCTGCAACACATTATATTTACTACTAGAGGGTTGTCTCTGGCGGCCCTCACTAAACGATGCACTTCACTGAACAACAAACTTGTTTCCCCACTGATGGAGGTTTATGTCGTTCTGGGATTCAGTGTCGTTTTCCGGCTCTTTGTAAAATGCTCAGATATTTTGTCTCACAGGCTTTGTTGAGGTTTCTGCTTTTATTTCATTTGCCATCCCATGTGGACAGGTCATTGTTTGTTCATAAACAAATGAATGCTACTTTTTTTTTTTTTTCATTTGCTACAAATTTTAAAAGTGAATAAGCTCAGTTGCCCTGGCAGAAGATGCCGCACTGAGTATGTGTAATATAAACAGTCCACAGTGGTCCAAATCATTTTGTTCTGGACAGCTGGACAACTGTCAGTTCCTGCATTTTCAATATCAGCTGTAGATGGAAATAGTCAAGATGTTGATGTAATTTCCAAAAAAAAAAAAAAGAAATCGCTTCAAATAAAAACGGGGATCAGCTGTAACTCTGGCCGTTAAAGCTTTTGTTTATGCTGCCTCTTTTCACAACGATCGCTAACACTTCTGCTTGTCTTTTTCGGAAGGACGATGTGTTTAAGGCAGTTCCCACCCCCCTGTCTCCACCGCCAGCCCCAGCCACCCCTCTAACACCCGCCACTCCGGCCACCCCGGCCTCTTCAACTTCACCAGGGACCCCCAGCACCCCGAACTCCGTCACTCCGCCTGGAATCGTTAAACGCAAGACTGGTTGGTATCAGATCAGATTTCATTTATTGTTTCATTCTTGATATATATATATTTTTCTTCCTCCCGCCACTCCAGGCTTACACCAGGTCCATGGTTCTCAGCTTTCCTCCAAAGCTGCAGCATTATGAACTCCGACATCAGCTAAGGACTGACAGTTTTTCTTCCTCGAGCCATTTTACATGATTACTTGTTAGCGTCAGCCTAATGGCTCCAGATACTCATTATTTCACAATGAGGGAAAACAAGAGATTTATCACAAACTAAATGCATGAGAAGTTTTTTTTTTTTCACCAGAAACAGCTAAGTACACTTTCCAACCCCTTGTTCCATTTATCTCTTGACTCTCCAGAGGGGTCTGAACCTTTTATACTGACAACCACTTGACTAGATGGTGCTCCACTCTTTGTCATTTATCTCATCTGCTGAACCACGAGTACTCTCTCTCTCTCTCTCTCTCTCTCTCTCGAGCTTGTCATTATTTTCCTGGGTGTATTTACCTTGTGATAATAATTTTACTGCTACATTGTCTTGGGATGTGTTGTTTGCTGACTGGCGTTAATGGAACGAGCAGTACTACAGTAATTGTCTCAGTATTGTAGCTGATTGTCAATGTTTATTTGACTCAGTTTTGGTTTGCAGGCTTTGGTAACTTTCTTTTTAAAAAACAAAAAAAAAACCCCAACATATGTAGCAATTATTTTATAGCTGTAGTCTGCACACGACATCCTGAATATTTCACACACGCAAGATAAGAGTGAAAGAGAGCTGCTGCTGCTTTTCTACCGTAACGTGTTCATTATCCGTAAATTCTAAATTACATGTATGTGCAACTGTCTACATTCAACATACAACGGAACAGCCAAATGACTTTATGTTAAGCCTTTTATATTTTACTTTTTTTTTTTTTTTTTTTTTTTTTAATGTCACACCCGAAATGTAGGATTTTGAATAGAGAATTTAAGCTACTTAGAGCTGCATTTTTGTAGTTTGGAGGATATGTTTTCATTTGGGAAGCACCTCCTTTCTCACTTTGTTTCCCTCATCCTACTTTTGCATCCAGGAAAGCGGCTTGTTCTCTTTTCATCGCCCCATTCTCTTTGTGTTTGGTGATGGCCGTGTTTGCTTTCAGCAGTGGTGCGTTGCCACAGTAAGAGCCCTGCCACCATCACCACTGAATAAAAAAAAAACAAAAAACATCAGATTAAAGTATCGCTCTAATTTGACCAGGAATTGCATTCTTAATGTCCTGGGTTAATGCTTTCATTATAATATCGAACAGAAAAACAGCAGTACTGCCTGTGCTAGAACCTTAACAAGGATCAACATAGAGGCAGATGTGGAACCTAAACAAAAATTACCCTTGATCACCACTGCTGCATAAAATTACAGAGGAAATTGCACTGGAACTATAAGATGCTGTGCTGCATAATATCTGTCAGGATGGAATTAGTGTTTTCATTAGCAAAGTACGTATCTGTGATTCTCTTTTTTTTTTTTTTTTCCCCCGTTGCCCTACATCTGCAGTAAGAGCGTAGACCCATGTTGTTTTCATCCCCACATTCTTTCTGTTTGATCATGCCATGATTTCAGTCGGGATGCCTCTCACTTCTTTTTATTTATTTATTTATTTTTTAAATTTAATGCTTCTCCTGATGTGCGCAGCGAGGAAGATGTTCCCCAAGAGGAAGCTTGATGAGAGCAGGAGCGACAGCGAGAGTCACAAAGAGGAGGCCGAGGCCAAGGAGGAGGAGGGTCGGCAAAATAAACGTCCCCGTGTTGAGACCACTGCCAGCAGTGCAGGTACGCCTTCGCCTCTGCGATGACAGAATGGAAAATTAACTGGTGCCTGTCAAGCTGTTGGAAAGTTGCACAAATACCTTCGATACATGGTAAAAAAAAAAAACAAAGCGGGGGAAAAAAAAAAAAAAAAAAAAACAAAAACATCAGATTAAGAAATAAGCTCTAATTTGACCAGGAATTGCATTCTTAATGTCCTGGGTTAATGCTTTCATTATAATATCGAACAGAAAAACAGCAGTATTACTGCCTGTGCTAGAACCTTAACAAGGATCAACATAAGGGCAGATGTGGAACCCTAAACAAAAATTACCTGATCACCACTGCTGCATAAAATTACAGAGAAATTGCACTGGAACTATAAGATGCTGTGCTGCATAATATCTGTCAGGATGGAATTAGTGTTTTTCATTAACCGTCCCGTATCTGTGATTCTCTTTTTTTTTCTTTTTTTCCCCGTTGCCTACATCTGCAGTAGGCGTAGACCCATGTTGTTTTCATCCCCACATTCTTTTCTGTTTGATCATGCCATGATGATTTCAGTCGGGATGCCTCTCACTTCTTTTTATTTATTTATTTATTTTTTTAAATTTAATGCTTCTCTCTGATGTGCTTAGCTGAGGAAGATGTTCCCCCAGAGGAAGCTTGATGAGAGCAGGAGGCGACAGAGTCACAAAGAAGAGGCCGAGGCCAAGGAGGAGGAGGAGTCCCGGCAAATCGCGTCCCGTGTTGAGACCACTGCCAGCAGTGCAGATGCATAACCGCCTCTCACGATGATGACAGAATGGAAAATTAACTGGTGCCTGTCAACTGTTGGAAAGTTGCACAAATACCTTCGATACATGGTAAAAAAAAAAAAAAAGCGGGGGAAAAAAACAAGCTCACAACTTATTAAGTATTTTATTAATAATGATTATTTTGTAAATATCTCAATATTACCATCTTGTAATATTGAGAGATATTGTCATTTTGAGAAAAACAACAAAAGTGACAAATATCCATAAAAACCTGTCCCATTTAACATGGTTCTTATATCCCTGCAACACCGACACTGTCCTCTAAAGATTCAAATGCAGATATTTGCTGTGTGTATGAATCCTACGGACGTATTTAGTGGGTTTAACGCCTGTGTTGTGTTGTGTAGTGGACTGCCAGCATCACTTTCCTGCAGTGGTGGCAAAGCAAAGCATTCACAGCATCTCTCCTGCATAAATGCTCTCTGTGCCTTCCCAGGGAAAAGTCCAGAACAAAAAGAGAAAGTAAAGCTAGCAGAGAGGCAACAGGTGCCGTTAGTCAAATAAAACAGTCACTAAACATTTTGTTAGACACACATTTCCTTTTACAGGAAAGTACTCTTTACAGGAGCCCTGTTCATAATTAATTGCAACAACATACACACTTCTACAGGCAAAAATCCCAAACAATTTGAAATTGCATGAAACTTTTTTCATAAAAAGTATTGTCGAAATAATGGCATTTCCGAGTAGCCTTGAGGGCAACACGCGCTAATGGTGTCTTGACACATGTCACGGTGGTTTGATGTGCATCGGCTTGACAGAAAATCAGCCATTTTTATCAAATTCGCTCCCCAGATTGGCAGCAAGTGTACCCACAGAAGCACAGCAGACTGGGAAATGGCCTCTGTCTCTTTTCTGAAATTGTTCAGTAAAATAACAAAACCACCAGTCGTTTTAACCTGCGGATGAGAAAATTAAAGATTCATGTCTGGCTCCTCAACCAGTCAGTATCATGACCCCAGCGCTTTCTGCTGGGACTCAGGGAAAAAAGGTTTATAAGTTTGTCAATAGTCATTTCTCTCTTAGCTGACTCTCAGGTGAAAGGTAAACCCTCAAAAATATAACCTGCAGCATTTATTGAAGAAGGCTGTTTTGCTGAAAACCATCTTCAAAACATGGGCTCGTAAAGAAAACTGGGTTGTCCTCAGAAAACTTGCTGGCATTTATGTCTTCAGTGACTCCACTCCCTTTCTCTCTCCACCGGTTTAGGGAACACCAGTGAACCCATGGAGCAAGGAGCAAAGGAAGAAAAAGTTGAAAAGGCTGTGCCAGGCCGACCCAGCCCTATGGATGAGGTGGAGCAAGAAGAAAGAGAAGGAGAAATGGCCAAGCAGGAGGGAGGCGGGTGGAAGAAGAACTCTGATGAGAGAGAAAAGATGAAGGAAGCGAGGAAAAAAGAAAAACGAAGCAAAGGAGAAGACAGATGATGAGAGAGGCCCTGCCGTTGCCAAGGAGGAGGTGGTTGAAAAGGACACGCGAGAGGGAAAAGAGAGCCCGAAAAGTCAAACGGCGAAAAAGCAGAAAGAAGCAAAAGAGCAGAGAGATAAGGAGCCGGCCAAGAAAGCCCCCATCAGCAGTTTCTTTGGTGAGGAGAAATTTGCATAGCTTTGTGCTTGCACAAAAAAAGAAAACACGTCTGTAAATGCTCCGTGCTTTTAACGGTCAGGAAAGATGGCAAAATAATGCTCTGCCGCAACCCCTGCTCCACCTTCACCTCTCTTTTTATTAATTAATTTTTTTAATAGCTCCCAGAAAAGCTGCAGTGAAGACAGAGAAACCAGACAAGAATGAAGGAGAGAAAAAGACACATGCAGAGAGGAAGAGTTCGGCGGAGGAGATTAAAGGCACAAAGGGGTAAGGAAAAAGTAGCACAGGAAGTTACAGACAGATGAGTCCTGATAGGCCGGAGGCCTCACCTGCCCGTGTGTTCTCTAGTCTGGCTGAATCCAAATGTCCGGACTTCACTGCACTTGCAGACTCGTGGACTTAACAGGCAGTTAAAGTCCAGAAAGTCCTCGAGTGCTTAGGGCAGTCCAAATCCACAATTCTTCACCAGACTTTGCTTGGAGAACATCAGTATGGATGTGACGGTGGTCGAAAACTTTTTTTTTTTTTTTTTTTTTTTTTTTCTTTTTTCTTCATTCTTGTCGTAGAAGTTTATTGACGTAGTAGGGTTACACATTGGACAGAATAATTTAGATTTGTAATAATCTGCAAAACTAGAAGGGGGGGAAAAGGTTGTGTGGTGTGAGGGTCTTCAGTTGAGGGTTTAATGTTGATTACGTTGGTTGGCAGCTCATGTAAAGGGCAAATTTGACTGTGATTTCTGACAAAATCTGTTATTGCTACCATGTAATGCAGCAGACCTGCAAATATCATTGCTCTGCGGTGAAGTTAGGTGAACCCTTAGGTGTTTTTTTTTTTTTTTAATTTGGTATACTGCTCCTGACGTGAGGATGATAGTTGAATCGTAACAGGTTCCTTGATGAAATAGAATGCGGTTACTATTTTACTTTGCCATGTTTACAGTTGAGCACCAAGGGGTGATCTGTGCTCTCGTGGGCCAACGTCACAAAAGTAATAAATGCGTAACAAGGGAAAAATGTTGACGGGCCAGTCATGAGTCATTTTGTCACTTGTGTAGCGTCCGAGATGCTGCGTCGGCGTCTTCCTCATGAATGGCGCGCAAGGTAACGAGCAGTTGTTGTGCCAGGTGCTCAGTTTTGTTCCCAAAACCCCCTGCCTGTCAGGCCAGGCCATTATTGGAGTAATATCAAAGTAACCATTTAAAAAAAAAAAAAAATAAAAAATAAATTAATAAATAATAATAATGTTAAAAAATTTAAAAAGAAATTCTAGTTTGAATTGGGCATTAACAATTTCTCTTAAATTTTTTGGGAAGTTAAGGTTATGGGCCAAGGAAGACGTGATCATTTTTTGGTATTTTTTTTCTAATCTAGAGTTTGGAAAGCTTACTCAACATTGTGCGACAGGATATTTTTAAAATATTTCTGTCAAATTGTAAATATTTTCTCATTGATATTTGCCACATAAAGTATATCGCAAGGTTGTCTGTCACTCTGTCGCGTATTTGGATGCAGATCCAGATGTAGATCAATTTTTTTACACATTTTCTATTATTAAAAAAAGAGAACGCAGTCTCTGCAGAGGTATGTATTCTTAAATTGCTTAAACCCAATACATTTTTATGTTTATTAATTATTAGAATTACCATAATGCTTATGGTATGCATAGTGCTTTTATTACACGTTAATAAACCAGTAGCCGCAGCAGCAGCAGCAACAGCAGCAGTGTATTACTGCTTTGTCATTTTGAGGTCACGTTAACTATTCCGTTCTAAACTATTTTTAGCTCTAGAAGAGAGGAAATGCATTTTTCATCCTCGTAACTATTTATTTTTTTATCGCTGCCTCGTGTGCAACAGTGTAGGCGTGATAGGCATGGCATAAAAAGGAAAGTTCACAGTTCCTTGTAAATGAATTCAGTCAATGATATTATTTTTAGTAATGACTCTCGCTTTTTGCAGCTTCTGCCAGGAAAAGAAAACCTTATCATGTGTACATGTTCCTTCAGTAAAACACTTATCTAATCAGTACTTATCCCATAAGAATAAAACTACTAGAACAACTTGTTTCCTGACGTGGAAAATGCACTTGTATCAAATATGTTAAACTTTTCCTAACAAGTAGTGGTAATTTTCTATAACTTATGAGCTGAAAAAGAACGTTTTGCTGTAAGTTCAACTTCTTCTAGTGTGAACCAAGAGAAACTTTTAAAAATATCTTCCAAAGTATCTCATTGTTATGATAATAGTGTGCATGACTTTCCAGTCTACAAAAGAGTTCTCAGTTGGCTTCAGTTGGCAGTAACAGCTGTCACCATCTCTCCAGTGTGACACTAATTTGCTCCCCTCTTCCTCGCTGCGTTCCTCCGCAGCAGAGTCAGCTTCAGGAAGCGACAGACTACGATCCCGTCCAGGCCCAGGGCCTATCATCCGGTGGACCGCCTGTTGGAAGCAGGGCCAAGTAAGCCGAGCCTATTTTTTTAATCTTATTTATTTTTTTATCGCTGCCTCGTGTGCAACAGTGTAGGCGTGATAGGCATGGCATAAAAAGGAAAGTTCACAGTTCCTTGTAAATGAATTCAGTCAATGATATTTTGTGTGACTCTCGCTTTTTGCAGCTTCTGCCAGGAAAAGAAACACTTATCATATTGTACATGTTCCTTCAGTAAAACACTTATCTAATCAGTGTTATCCCGCAAGAATAAACTACTAGACAACATTTCCTGACGTGGAAAATGCACTTGTATCAAATATGTTAAACTTTTCCTAACAAGTAGTGGTAATTTTCTCTTGAGCTGAACTTTACTGTAGTTCAACTTCTTCTAGTGTGAACCAGAGAAACTTTTAAAATATCTTCCAAAGTATCTCATTGTTATGATAATAGTGTGCATGACTTTCAGTCTACAAAGAGTTCTCAGTTGGCTTCAGTTACAGTAACAGCTGTCACCATCTCTCAGTGTGACACTAATTTGCTCCCTCTTCCTCGCTGCGTTCCTCCGCAGCGAGTCAGCTTCAGGAGCGACAGACTACGATCCGTCCAGGCCAGGCTATCATCCGGTGGACCACGCCTGTTGGAAGCAGGGCCAGAAGTAAGCCGAGCCTATTTTTTTAAATTTATTTATTTTTTTTTTTTACTCGCCCTATTCGCCACTCATGTCACCCACCTTATGCAAAAACGTCTCAGAATATGTGGAGATGCTAGAAGGTACTCATTTTATAGCACCTTCAAACACCTTTTGACTGCACACCTGTCGTCCTCTTTAGGGTCATTTCCTATAACTCATTTGACATATTGCCGCTGCTGTCGAAGAGTCTCCAAAAATATTAACTTTTTGCAAACAGCAGAACGTTTGTAACACTGACAAAGAGCATGCACATAATCACATCTACCCATCCACCAAGTACAACCTCTTGAACACGGGAGAGTAACAAAATTGGAGAACTGGAGAAAGGAAAAACAGAAAAGACAGGGGGGAAAGTATTTTATATAGCCCTTAGTAGTGTATAGTTATTCTATATATAATATTAAGGTCAGCACTCGCTTAAACCTGCCTTCAGATTTAGTTGGTGAAAACATGTTTCCATCTCTGAGTAGCAAGGTGCTTGGCCAGTAAATCAGTAAAAGCCAAGACCTTTTGCAATGTGACACAGAGGTTACAGTCATAGGACACACACATAAAAAAAATCTCTAATTGGATTGGGCATGAATTGGGCATCAATCTTTTTCATCCAGTCGAGGAGAATGTTATCCCAAAGTAAATACAGAAATCACAGCCTGTCTATGTGTGGATTGTGATAATTCTGGTCATTACAAAACTTGGGATGCCAGTGTGGACGGTGCCTATTGTGGCATGTAATTCCCGTCTTTTCCTCTGCCAATATTTTTTAACCCGCCAATTCTGACTTTCAAACAGAGATAAAAAAAGAGGCCCAGAGCTAATATTCCCACCGTCTACCATAAAGAAACTCTGAAGAAATAAAATGTTCAGACCAGGGAAGTGCTCTGACTTAGAAATGGAAAGTCATGAAAAAATCGTGGAATTTTACATCAAGGCCATGGTGCAAATCACACTGCTTATACCAGACTTAGACTTGAGTCAGCCTCTATACTGTGTACAGTCTTGTGGTGTGTTTGTTTCATCCCGTTCTGAATTCCAGATGGAGTTTACTGCTTCTGAACAGTGTGAGGTAACATGTCAGTCTCAGAAAATTCACTGAGTTGACTTTCAAATGATTTTTCTGATTAGATATACCCTCTGCCTCTATAATGCAAACAAAACTCATCTGCTACTCTGGAGGAATATTAAGAAAAACAAATGTTGATAGTTATTTGATATACTTCGTAGACTTAAGAATTTAGAATATTTGAAATGCAGTTAAATCTAGTGGTTCATCTAAAAAAAAAAAAAAGCTCTACAGAAATAATTTTTTTTTAACATATCTTAAAGGACACCGTTTTCCCACCACGGCAGCTCTGACCTTTGTCCCCCTTGCCGTTGCTCTCATTTCGTTTTGATAACCCAGAACCGGAGCTCATTCTACAGTTGCACTAATTTGTTAGGTGCTCTGATCAGTTGAGTCAGCTAAACGTTGTCGGATGTAAAAATAAAATCTGTCAGTGTGGAAATCTTCGCCTGCTAACCACGCGCTCGTCACTCTCCAGAGTGCCGTACCTGGCGGTGGCTCGCACCTTTGAGAAGATCGAAGAGGACTCTGGCAGGTAAGAGCTCCATATGGAGGGAAAGGTGTTTTATCCCAGATTGAGGTAAATGCCGTTTGGGAGAAAGTGATTGCTAAATATTCAAAGGATTTCCATATACCAATGCATTTTTACAAATTTACTACTTGGGCTTTCTGTTGGCATTTTTTGGAGTTCCAGCCAGAGACAGTAAGGAAATTGGATTCGTTTTTTTTTTTTCCTGGAGAGGCAGGGAACATGAAGAAATTTTATAAATAGGTCAGTTTCTATGAATATTAAAGAATGTGCTTTAACAAATTTTTTCACAACTCGGTTTGATTTTGATTTTCAGCTTTTGGCTTTTGTGACTTAATTTACAACTTTTGAGCTAAAAAAAATTGAGGAGAAACCAACAAGGAATACAATCTCTGGTGAAGGGAATGCATGTGATTCATAGCTTTAGGAAACCATGTAGATCACACGTTTTAAAGGATGATGTGAAACTTCATCAAGATTCTTACCAACAAATTGAAAACACATTTCACAGACTCCGTTTTTATCTTTTGAGGATATTAAACTACAGACGTCCCGGTAAAGTCTTGTATTTTTCCCACCTACTGCAATTGATGTTTCATAAATGAACTGTTCGCCTGCCTCCTGAACTTCCATTTCCAATTAAAACCTCGGGACAAATCTCATTTCCCGCCTCCCAGTATTTACAGAATAGCTTTAAAATTCGTTTGACTTGTCCTCCTTGTCTCAAAGCAATCCCAATGTCATTTCCTAGGCTGAGAAACATCGAGACGCTGTCGAACCTGCTTCGCTCTGTGCTGCTGCTCTCTCCAGGTAAATGGTGTTTTATCTCTCCCATAATGCATGCTGATGTCGCTACACAGGCAGCTGGCTGCCAGCCACTCTATCAAGGAGATGATGATGAAGCCAGGTTGGACATAAAAGTGGGAGGATGAGTCAGTTCATTGGTGTGTGTGTGTGTTTGTTAGTGCGTGTGCGCGCGCGCGTCTATGAGCATGTACTTGTGGGATTCCAATGATTTGTGTGTCTTTGTGTTGTTGTTGTTGTGTGTGTGTGTGTGTGTGTCTGTGTGTGTGTGTGTGTGTGTGTGTTTTTTAAATTTGTGTGTGTAAGTTTCTCTTTTTTCATATGCTGTTTGTGTGTGTGTGTGTGTGTGTGTGTGTGTGTGTGTGTGTGTGTGTGTGTGTGTGTGTGTGTGTGATGTCTTGAGAGTGTGTGTTTCTGTGTCCTCATGTCCATGTTTGTGTGACACGACTGAGAGTGTGTCTATCCATGAGCCCTTGGGTGTGTCTGTCTGTGTTTGTTTGTGTCTTGAGTGTGTTTCTGTGTCTGCATGTCCATGTTTGTGTGTCGTGTGTGAGTGTTTTTCGCTGTCTCAGAGTGTGTTGTGCCCCGTGTGTGTCTTTGCTTCTCTTTTTAGGCCTGTATTTTTGTGCTGGTGTCTTTCTCTCTGTATTTGTGCATGCTTATGTATTCAGTGTAATAACATTGTGTGTGTGTGTGTGTGTGTGTGTGTGTGTATTATTTATGTTCTTTTTCCAGATGACCTGCTGTGCTGTGTGTACCTGTGTTTGAACCAGCTGGGTCCTGCCTACCTGGGGATGGAGCTTGGCGTTGGAGACACGGTGCTGATGAAAGCTGTTGCTCAAGCAACTGGTAATAGGAGCGCGCATACATAAATAAACACACACACAGACACATGCATAACCACTCTTCTGCCCCCAAACACTTGCCTGTGCATCCCAGCCTAACTGCTGATGCCACCCTCCTCTGCTAATCAGCCGGCGAGGCGGCTGCTATTTACCGTCTTGCTCTTGTTTCCAGGGCGACAATTGGACAAAATCAAAGCAGAGGCGCAGGAGAAAGGAGATTTGGGCCTAGTGGCCGAGAGTTCCCGTAGCAACCAGCGCATGATGTTCCAACCAGCCAGTCTGACAGCAGGGGGCGTGTTCAGGAAATTGAAGGAAATTGCCAGCATGAGTGGAAACTCGGTGAGCCACGGCATAACGTTTTCATTAGGGGAGAGCGGGCTTGAGAAAATATTGTTTTCCCTCTGTGTGCCGCTCAGTGTCGGGGTCAGGGAGAGAGGAGAAAGGAAATGTAAATGTGATTGTGTGTTGAACAAGGAATTATTAGTTCATTTGTCGACTTCAGTGGAAGGGGGTCATTTCTCAGCCTTTGAGTTAGTTGTCACCTGGCTGGAATCTCTTAAACAATTAGCTCCTTTTTCCTCCCTGTTGCTACTGGGAATGTGTGGGGTTTTTTTTTCTTCTCCCCCCCCAGACACTCTGGGTGAAACATGGACTTTGTACTTGCTGGTGACCTCAGTTTTTTTTTTCCATTCTGACATCTCGCTCTTCTTCTGTGAATCTCAATTTCCTCCCGCCTGCCTCAGGCCATGAATAAGAAAATCGACATCATCAAAGGCCTCTTTGTGGCGTGCCGCTTTTCCGAAGCCCGCTACATAGTCAGGTAAAATAACGCGCTCTCACACATACACAGACAGGCTCGACTGCGTGTGTGATCACAGGCACGCACACGCTTCTGCATGTATATAGACACGCAGATGCTGCAGTGCCTTCTTACCTCCGCGTGTGAATGTTCAAGCATGTAGCTGCTGTCAAGGGCAGCGGGTGTCAACGCTGACTGCCGTTAATCTTGTGGTTTTGATTGACAGGTCCCTTGCTGGGAAGCTGCGGATAGGCCTGGCCGAGCAGAGTGTCCTATCAGCACTCAGCCAGGCTGTGTGCTTGACCCCACCTGGACAAGGTAGCCTTGAACTTTAAAAGAGATGTAAAAAAAAAAAAAAAAACCCTTCATCTCAACAGTAGTCAGGGGCCCATATGTACATTGAACCAGTTTTTGCTTGCTGTTATCCCTCCTCCTGTCCATACTGACCATTAAAAGACCGCTTCCTAAAGCAATTCCAATGTAAGTGATGGGGGACAGACTGCTGAAGCCTCACATTGGCTTTATATAAACTTTCAAATCACACACATCAGGGACTGTTGATTTTTGTCCCCCATCTATGGAAAAACTGGTGCTTCACCAGTTTCCCGTTTCCTTGTTTAAATTCAAGTTTGCAGACTTTTTTTTTTAATGTTTAATGAAATGCTTCTGTACCTGTGGTATGATGGGAGATCTCACTAAAGGAGAGGAAGGCGGGGTGTTAGAGCAAGCAAGTTTTATTAATAGAGGATTGTTAAAGCAGTGTTAAAATATTCTTTGCATTCATTAGAACTCTTATCGATGAGTTTTGATCAATTTAATGTGTTAACCAAACCGATATATGATCAAATGTGTCCCTCATAAGCTCGTTTAAGTTAAAAAAAAACAACAACAAAACAAAACAAAACAATATGAACACAAACAGAAATTATGTATGATGTAATTAGGTGTTGACACACGTTGTCACCAATATGTTGCTGCATTCCTCACTTTCAGGAGGAGGCTTTGCAGCCTCTCTCTCACCACCTGCTTTCAGCACTGATCTGACCTGCTCTCGCCAGCAACACCGACAGCAAATTAGATAAATGAATTCCTGACTTATTAGTATTCGTGCCTTATTCTCGACTGGAGGTACGCTTTAATAAGAGTCAATTAGACCAGAGGCTCGGTGGGGAAATTTGCATTGATCTGTGGTCTGGTCTGGAAATGTTTTTCTTATTATTTTTATTTATTTATTTCACCATTATTTTATCAGGCTAGTCGACTAAGAGAAACTTCTTTGCAGGGCTGAAGTGAATCATTACAATTAATAATTAATTTTAATAATTCAGTGTTCAGTCATATTTTATATAAAACATAATTATTAATGTTAAACTGGGAAACAAAATAATTAATTTGGCCTTCAATCTTATATATCTTAAACGTTTCAACCACAGTGGGACTGGAATTGCACCTTTAGGGTTAGTTAATTGCAAAAAACACAGAAGTGCAGGTATACATAAGTAATTGCACTGCTTCAAGTCTTGTATATTCCCTGGCCTTTGAAGTGCCTCCGAACTTTCAACCAGCATATATATATATATATACACACACACACACACACACACACACACACACACACACACACACACACAGATGTTCTGCCACTTACACAGATCTGCTTGAAATGCACCTTTTCCCTCCTTCCTTATAGGTTTCCCTCCTGCTGTGATCGACGCAGGGAAGGGGATGAGCGCTGAGAGCAGGCGGGCCTGGATCGAAGAGAAGAGTCTCATTCTCAAACAGACTTACTGGTAATTGAAGCCTAATCAAACCCCCCTCGTTTCACTTTGCAGTCTCTCCACTGCGCCACTAAAGTGCCTCATCCACATTAAGCCCCGTCCCTCATTCTCCTTCACTCTTTCTGTTCACTTTCATTTTGGATGATATTGATTTTTTTTTTATTTAATTTTTTATTTTCTCTCTTTCTTTCCTTTTTCTGTTTTTCTTCCCAAACACCCTTGTTTGTCTCCCGCTCACTCCCAACGCTCTCCCGTCCAGCGAGATGCCCAATTACGACATCCTTATCCCTGTTCTGCAGAAAGAGGGCATAGACCAGCTACCCAATCACTGCAAGCTCACTCCAGGTAAGCAGCCAATCGGGAGGCTGAAAGGTTATTTAATTCAAAATTGTGACTGGTGTGTGCTTATTGATCTGTTCAGTGGAGGTGAGTCAGTTATTTTAGTTGAGTCATTTATCACAGAAAGACAAGATACCACTAAACCAAGGATTAGCACCCAATTACACTGTTGTCAAGCTATTTGTGATAAGGAGCTTTGGTACCAAGGTAGGAAATTAATACCAGTTACCATCTGAACGCTACTAAATTAGGAAACTAAATTGGCCGCTGTTGGTCAGATAGAAAAATCAAGCAGCTATTGGCAGGTAAGCAATCGTTATTCAGAGGGCTGTTTTTTGTTTTTAAAATGCATTACATTTAAAGGAGCGGGTGAAGTTTTGGATACCACCAGCCAGTTTGGATGAAACGTTACTGTCCTGTCATATCTGGCTCCATGCTCTATGAGTTGCAATTAAAGGAATTTGTTTGGTATATTTCATGATACCACTCCTCTACTGCCTTTGAAGCTTAAATTAGCAGCGCAGCCCAAGGGGATATGTGTCAAAAAAACTTTCGCATTAGGGCCAAATGAGAATACAAACAAACTGATTTCGACTGTGGTTTTGTCACAGAAACAGTTGTGGGTGTGATGGTGATGTGTCATTTAGGCTAATTTCAAAGCTTCTGGGTTTTCTGTCTAACGGATCTGAGCTCTACCTTGCTCTCATAACCCGGAGGCCTGTTAGTGGCCTCTCCAAAGTGATAAAAGGAGAAAAATTCTCCCCTGGGCTAACTCACAATTAGTTTCTAAACTGTTTAAAATTCATGAAAAATGCATAACCACATTTTTTTTGTTTGTTTTTTTGTTTTGTTTTGTTTTTTGTAATGGTTGCTAGGTGTCCTGCTTTTTTTTTTTTTTTTAGTTGTTTAATTCCTCCAATTCTCTCGCCACATTTCTTCTCCCAGGTGTACCGCTGAGACCCATGTTGGCTCACCCCACAAAAGGTGTCGGCGAGGTGATGAAGAAGTTTGACGAGGCGGCGTTCACCTGCGAGTACAAGTACGACGGCGAGCGTGCGCAGGTGTGTGCTCTTCTGTGTGCGTGTAGGTGGCAATGTGACAGAGTGCCGCTGTTTGTTTTTCTTGCGTTTTGGCAGCGAACATATGCCTGCTGAATTTTGTATGCATATACCTTTTGGCTGTGTTCTTTGAGTATGAGGTATTGCTGTTCTGTGACTCTCGCTGTGTGCTCACTTGACTGTGTGCATACATGCATGGTGTTTCTGCATTGTGTGTGTGTGCGTGTGTGTGTGTGTCTGTGTGCCTATTCTTCTAAGATAAACAGTAGTGCTGCTTTTGCCCCAGGCCTCTAGGCAGAGCAAGCTACCTCTGCCACTGTAGACCAGGGGAGGAGGGGGTGGGTTGGAGATGGCGAGCAATGAGGAAAGAGGCCAGTGACAGTGAAGGTGAGACACATAAGAGGCAGAAGGAGATGAAAACAAAGACACGACGGGAGACAGCAGTTGGGCTGAGGAAATTTCGAGAGAGAGACACAAAGAGCCACAGCGAGACAGACTGTAATGTAAACCCCTCCAGCTGTATTGTTAATTTTGGACAGTCATGCCAATAAAGTGCCTTTGAACTGAGCTGAATTGAGTAGAACAGAGATGAGCAAGGAGAGAGAAACAGAAACAGAGAGGGAAGATGGAGAGAGAGAGAGAGAGAGAGAGAGCAAACCCTATGACGTCCTCCTCTTTCTATCTAAATTTTCACTCTTTTCCTCTCTCTGGTCTCACTGCAGTGGACTTTACCTCAAACAGCCAGTAGGGGGAGTCAGGATACACCACTCACTTAAAAACTCCCTGTCTGTGTATGTCTCTGTGTGTCTGTGTGTGTGTGTGTGTGTGTGTGTGTGTGTGCGCGCTCGCACACAGTATATTGTATGTGATTGTGTCTGTTCAGATTTGGTGAATAGCCAAAGGTAGTTAGTGTAGTGTGGTAGTTGATGAATCAAAATAACTATGTATGTGTGGAGTTGTTTCCCTTTATAATCAGTCAGTGAAATGTTTGTGTGTGTATTTCGTTTCATTATTATATATATCTGATGTGATACCTTTTGATCAATAGAAAAAAGAACTGTAACCAGAGTCATCTGTTGTCCCTGGCCAAATTGATAAAAAGGCACCGTGGGAAATGTATGTAGCTAATGTGCACCAAGGAACATTATAAGAAATATTGTGCAACAGCGAGTGCACCATAGTCCAGACAAGTCAATATAAAATGCAGCTGTGAAACACGTGGTGTATATAGCAACAATCCTCATAAAGCAAGGCCAAATGTTATAAAAAAAAAAAAGAAAATTAAACATTAAGTATTTAGTTCCCTGATGCCAGATTCCTATTTTTCAAGTCAAGCTGACTTTACTTATGCAGCCCAAAACAGCATATAACACCCCCCTGTCTCCGTAGAGCTTCGATTCAGGTAGGACTTTGGGCAGATGACGTCCCCTATAAAACAAAGACCTGGCTGGAGGACAGACTACATATACACACAAGGGGCAAAACTCAAAAAACCCTTAAGCGTCAGATGTATTCTCATGACTAACAATATATGTGACTCTGTCATCTCGTAGTCTCAGTCTTTGTGATCATTGTAAACTGGCAGTCAAGACAAAAATGGTGTGTAGTCTGATTTCAGTATCTGGTCATTACTCACACATCCGTCAAATCAGATTTAATTATCACATCTGAGGTTTCACTTGTAAGACAAACACTGCCCAGTTTAAAATCTTTTTCTTTTTTTTTTTTTTCCCCCTCGTTTGTGTTTATTTTATATATGGTATTGCGTGCTTCATTTTAACCCACAGATTCACATTCTGGACAGCGGTGAGGTTCGAATATTCAGCCGCAACCAGGAAGACAACACCAGCAAGTACCCCGATATCATCTCTCGCATTCCCAAGGTAAACCACTCGAACAAACGGAGCGCCGCGGCTCAGCCCCTGGGAGAGGGGCGAGTTGCTGTGAGCTGTTGTTGTCAACTGATGGTTTTTACAGCCGTGTAAAAAACAATTGCACACATTTATCTTGCTCACTCTTTCATTATGCCTTTTTTGCCTCTGTCGGCTTCAGTTTGAAATCCCTCTTCAAAGTTTACTTGTTCCGTTGCCCGTCGTTACCTTTCCTTGTCCCTCTTCAAACGTCAAGAGCCACTTCTAGCCATTAATTTTCCTCTTCTTAAAATTTACAGAGGTGTCCACTAAATATGGAAATTTTAAAGCAGCTCGTCGTTAAAATTCATCCCTGCAATGGCTGTCAATGGGGGGGGGGGCGATCACCAGTACCAGAGGCTTTGGCAGCTGGCCTGGGGTTATCTGAGCACGCTCGCTACCCCGGCACCCGCTGGGGGTGTTTTTTCTGCCTTAGTGAGGAACTGCAATAAAGTAACAAATAAAACTAGATCAGTTTTATCTCTCCACTCTCGCCTTTCTCACTCACTGTTGCTGTAAGTATTATTAAAAGAAATATCCGTCTGGTCCGTACTAATCAGGGCAGGTTATTGAATCAGATCAACTCTCAGAATAGTCGGGGGACGTCACTAATGGGTCCCTTTTGTCTGAATTTATCAGGACATAATTCAGAGCTTATAGGAGGAAACGGGTGTCCTTCTCCTGCACTGAATTTTCAGTTGGCGACTGCTTCCAAAAAAAACAACTAGAGTTTTGTTTTTTTAAACAAATTCAAGAAAAACCTCATGTCTTGATCATTTAGGTGAATTTTATTTTGAAGTAATGTACTGACAAAACTGTTGAGGTTTTAAGAAACCCGTCTCACAGAATGACTAGAAAGTTCCAGTGCATTTCGTTTTTCTGGTCGAACCTACATTTGTGGAAGTCACCCTTATTACTACATACCACCGCTACTTATAAAATCTTCTGAGCTGAGAAAGAAACCGAAAGGGAATACTGTTATGGGGAACAAAGCGCCGTGTTTTAATTAGTCACACAATCTTGATCTTGATATCTCATATCAACAATCAGGTTTTGAATGAATTTTTGGAAAATTTTGCATCTCACTGGATGGTATTTTTTTGCTGTCAAGGTTGTCATGAATTAAGTCCCGGACAAAGATTAGATTTAAAAAAATTGTGGCAAGGATCTATCTGGTGACTCTATTTAGTCCTTTTTTAAAAAATGGATAAAGCTGAGAAGGACAAAAAAAAAATAAAATCATTTCTACATTCCTGTTCGTTTTTTTTCAGATATCATCGCTCGTACAGCTCTCTTGGAGCCATGCAAACTGACAATTCCTGCTGCTTCACATTAAAAAACCTTCAACTGATGAATCGCTCTGGTGGCCCAGACACTGAGCACGAACTGCAGCGTCCCTGGTTCAAGTCCAGTCAGGGACTGGACTCTCGCTTTATTTCCTATCATCTCTCTGCTCTTAACTCTCCAACAAAAGCATAAAAATGCCCCGCAAATAATTAAAAAACCTCTTTCCAACAGCAAACCGGCAGTTCGCTTTTAGTCAGTCACGGGCACTTACGTTTTATTGGGCTGGCCCTGCTGTTGCAGCGGAGCCAAAAAAATAGGTCTACGCAACAAGATATGGAATTATTAGGCACCATTAGATCAGCAGATTGGTTTTAAATATTTCATATCAATGGAAAAAGAAGTGCGACCAGCACACCTCCAACACATCATCAGGATAGGAAAACTTCTTCTACCTCGCCTTGCTTTCCTGTGCCAATAGCTCTGTGCCAGCATGACTTGAATGGCCGTGGGTTTCTTATGGCTCAGCTCGGTTTGAGTACCCCCCACCCCATTGAAAAGCAGTGTTATGTCATGGCAGCAAACAAGCAAAAAGTTTACTTTTCGGTGCTACCTGCCCCTCCTTTCATTTTTGTCTTTCGTTCTTTCTCTCACACCCTGTATCTCATCATTTCAAATAACATCTGCCCTCTCACATTTCCCTCTCACACTGACTTTCATCTCTCTGCTTTTTGCTCTTTTTCTTTTCATAACTTTAAAACCTACATGGTTCTTTGTCCCTCACCTCGTTGCTCCATCCATCCACTTGTCTCTTTCTCGTGTTGCTGTCTAATCATTCCTCTCCTTTCTTCTTCATTACTTCTTGATGCTACCTGTTTGTTCCCTCACCACTCGCTGCTCTCTTTTCACCTCTACTTCTCCTCTCTTCTCACTCTTGTTTTATTCATTCTTTTCTCGCTCTCTTCCTCTCATCTTTTTTCAGCACTTTGATTCTGCCTGTCTGTAATTTCACCTTTCTGGTCTGTCTCTCTGCCTCTTAAACCTTTCCCCTCTCACCACTCCTCTCTCTCCCTCTGCAATCCTTACATATTCACTTTCTCTTCATTGCCTGTTGATGCTCCTCTCTGCTGTCGTCTCTCACCTTTCTTGTTTTTGCTTTCAGTTCCTCTTTATCCCCATCTCCCTTCTCACAATTTGTCTTTCGCACTCTTTTTCAACACATCTCCCTCCCTTTTAAAACTTTTTCATTTTTTTTCTGTCTTCTCTCCCGCTCCTCTCCTGTCTCCTCATTCCCTCTACACTCCTTAACCTGTTTTCTGTGTCATTTTTCTTTTATTAACCTCTCGCCTATGCTGTCTCATCTTTCTGTCCTACCATTACCTCTGCCTGAACTGTAAGGTTTTGGATGGAAAAACAAATAAGCAGACTGCTAATTTGCATTTTACAAGAAAGATGTAGTATTTTTAGATGATGGTATCATTTCATTTCATTTCATTTGTGCTTGAAATCATTTTTCTGTGTTTTATGTAATTTATGAGTCTTAATTGAGTACATTTTATTTATTTTTATAATTTGTGCCCTGAAAATAGCCCATGTCAACTGTTTAAATCGAGCTTTCATCTCAGATATAGATTACTGACCATTAAAGCAGCAGACAATTGATAACAGATATTGCTTAAATTGAAATTTGCCTTCCTTGTCTGACAATATGTTGTAATGGCAGTGTCTGTGTGTGTCAATTAATTCCTGTGAACACAATACATTTATAATGAGTGAAACTCCACACTAACACACGTTTGCTGCATAGAGGAGATGGTCTGATTAGATTTTACAGCACCTTGCTGCATTTTTTTGCATATTAATGAGGGAAAACTTATTTTCCTGATGCTACCGTAGTGCTTTAATGCTTTAAATTATGAATTAATTGTAATACATTAACACATTCATATTGATTCAAATGCGTTTATTCGTAATTAATGCATTACTTAGCCTAATGACCTTTAAGGATAACTGGTTATTTTTGATATATTAGTCTGTTTCCAAACAACCTTTTACCTCCTAATGTGCCTCCTACTCTGAGCTCTGATTGGCTTTCTCTAATCACCTTTAAGATTTCACTTGCTGATCGTCTCTCGGTCTGGTTCAGGTTGTTCATTTTAAACGTTTAAAGAATCCAGGTGGCCCCAAGTCGACAGCGGGACATAAGAGGTTAAGTCTGACACATAAGATTTGGTGTTTTAGATAATAAGCAGCCACTCGGATGCTGAAAATCTTGTGGTGGTGACCTTGAAAATCAGTGGTGTTGGTCAGTATAATCTGGCGGTGAGCTTGATGGTTTAGCCACAGCCTAAACCCTATCAGTTGTTTTGTTTTTTGTTTTGTTTTTTCCTTTTATAATGCAGTATCAAAAAAAAAGAAAAAAGATACCTCAAAACATATCTAGTGAGGCATTTGAGTTTTGGGACAGTGTGGGCATCTGACCAAATGAGGGGGTGTGTTTAACAGTTTGATAACTAGTTTAGTAAGAGACAGCAGCAACAGACATTGCTACTCAAGAGTAGTGATAAATGTAGGGGATTAAAAAAAAAAGTTAATGTGTTGACTCCCAAAGCACATGGCAATAAATTGAGGGCAGCTGCAGGTCCTGAAACAGCCTGAAAATGTCTTTTATACCTGTATTCATGCCTTTTTTAAAAGCTCCAGGTTTAGTCTCTCATACTGAGTTTGAATGTAAGTTTGTTGGATTTACTTCAGTGAAACCTTCAGACAATCTGCTACAGCAGATGTTGCTTATATGCAGATTGGCAAATAATCTCATCTGGCTTTTTTTTAATGATGAAAAACCCTCTTCATCTCGCTCTTGTCTCTCTGAGTATAATCTCTGTGTTGTGTCTTCATCATTTCTTCCACAGGTGAAGAAGGACTCGGTGGTATCCTGCGTCCTGGACTCGGAGGCTGTTGCCTGGGACCGGGAGAAGAAACAGATCCAGCCCTTCCAGGTCCTTACCACCCGTAAGAGAAAGGTATGGTGCGGAGAGGGATGTAATAACATGGGAGGAAAAGAAAATAAAAATGCTCTCTCCGTTTCATAAAGGTAGAGCAGACAGAAAGAAGGGGAGATTGATAAGTAGGAGACAGAGGAGTCAACTGAATGGAGGGGAGAGGGGGGGGGTGGGATTGCAAATGTCAGCGAGGTGTTTTTTCAGTTTTGATCAGAATAATGGCCTTTTCCCACAACACCAGTCACATCAGAGCAAAACTGCTCCCTTTACCCTGTCTGTCCGTCAGCATGATGACATCCTTGTAAATTAGGAAAGGAGAAATGAGAATGCAAAAATGGAGAACTTGATGATGAAAATGGCTGAAAATGATTATCCTGATGATTTTTTTTTTTTTTTTTTTTCTGCTGGATACTGTTACGGCCACTATGAAATCATGATTAGTTGTAATGATGGCTTGATGCACAAACTGATTGTACTGCCCTTCTGGCATTTAGTAACAACCTCAAGTTCACTTGCTGAAGTGAAATATTTCAGATGAAAAGATGGAACCTGATATGGACTAATTAAACATCATTAACGAGCAGCGGGGAAAATAACGAGGGAGAGAAAAGGAGAATGAAGGAGAACGGTGATAAATCAGAGGAGAAATCTTTTTAGGTTTGAAGACTGCAGAGATTTTATTTTAAACACTACCTTTTCATGTCGAATTCCTGATCGCATTCCTTTATCAATGTTCATAAGTTTTAGAATATCATCAAGTGTAGGAGAACTGTACCAGCTCTTTGTAACAATAAGCCTAGCCTAATTGTAAGTTGAGTGTGTACCAAGTGGCGATTTATGCATCACCAAACAAACTAGTTCTTATGTAGAAACTAGTTGTTACTAGCCAATAACTGGTGTAACAGGTGAAACTGAAGCAACACTAAGTTCATGCTAACTTGCTAATACGTCACGCGTTTTTCACAGGAAGAATGAAAGAGATAATAAGCAGCCTAGCAACTCCTAGCAACTGATTTACAAATGACTAAAGTCTTTACAATCTAAGGCATTTACTAAAGGTGCCCTGTGGAGTTTTCTCACAAAGCTTCTGTTTACACTCATTGTTAATCACAAAACACATTGTGCGAATCCTTGAGGCCTAAGAAATGTGTTGAATGCATTTCTTTTCTTATAAAACATTGACCAAAATGACTGTTTTGATAAGTTTGAGAACTACATTGTTTACATCCATGTTTACGTACTAGCAGTCGTCTTCTTCCCTGCCTTTTTTTTTTTTCTGCTGCTGGATACTGTTACGGCCACTATGAAATCATGATTAGTTGTAATGATGGCTTGATGCACAAACTGATTGTACTGCCCTTCTGGCATTTAGTAACAACCTCAAGTTCACTTGCTGAAGTGAAATATTTCAGATGAAAAGATGGAACCTGATATGGACTAATTAAACATCATTAACGAGCAGCGGGGAAAATAACGAGGGAGAGAAAAGGAGAATGAAGGAGAACGGTGATAAATCAGAGGAGAAATCTTTTTAGGTTTGAAGACTGCAGAGATTTTATTTTAAACACTACCTTTTCATGTCGAATTCCTGATCGCATTCCTTTATCAATGTTCATAAGTTTTAGAATATCATCAAGTGTAGGAGAACTGTACCAGCTCTTTGTAACAATAAGCCTAGCCTAATTGTAAGTTGGGTGTGTACCAAGTGGCGATTTATGCATCACCAAACAAACTAGTTCTTATGTAGAAACTAGTTGTTACTAGCCAATAACTGGTGTAACAGGTGAAACTGAAGCAACACTATTTTAACTTGCTAATACGTCACGCGTTTAGCAGGAAGAATGAAAGGGATAATAAGCAGCCTAGCAACTCCTAGCAACTGATTTACAAATGACTAAAGTCTTTACAATCTAAGGCATTTACTAAAGGTGCCCTGTGGAGTTTTCTCACAAAGCTTCTGTTTACACTCAGTGTTAATCACAAAACACATTGTGCGAATCCTTGAGGCCTAAGAAATGTGTTGAATGCATTTCTTTTCTTATAAAACATTGACCAAAATGACTGTTTTGATAAGTTTGAGAACTACATTGTTTACATCCATGTTTACGTACTAGCAGTCGTCTTCTTCCCTGCCTTTTTTTTTTTCGTGCAACGCTACTCATCATGGTGCGTAACCGCCACCTGTAAATCATCGGAATAGTGTAAAACCACTGGCAGGACTTGGCATCGCATCGCTCATTAGAAAAAAACGTTGCTCCTCGGTGCTACCATTGGTCAAAAACTCCACAGGATACCTTTAAGTTTTAATAGTGCCACCTGATTTAGAAAATCATTAGTTTGAAACTAGCTATTAGCTAGGGATGAATGGCTTGACACAAAAAAAACTTAGCAATGGGTTTACGAATAGCCGGCACGACTCGATCCTAGGAAATCAATATTACTTTCATGCAGTTATAGAAAAGTCATCAGCGCCACGGTGGAAACTCTGTAATAAGGCAAACTGGAGAGAGTAGGGACTGAGAGGAGTAAACAAGAGCAGAATAAACAGGAAAAGGTATTGGAGAGGTGAGAGTAGGAGATGGAGTAGTAGTAGAGGTTAGTGAAGTGAGTCGTGGGGCAGCAAGCAATATGCTGGAGGAGCGGGATAAATACGAGGAGGTGCAATGCTGTTAAAAAGGTAGAGAGAAGACGAGAAGGCGGGGTGGTTAACTTTCAAGATGATCGGGAGGGAAATCAAAGCGCTCTTTGTAACAACTCCCAAGGTTGGATGTAGCTATTTGTGAATAAGATGGGTATGTTTGCATATTTTTTGTGAAGGGAAAAATATTAATGTGTGTGTGTTTGTGTTGTTGTTGCTCCCCTGCAGGACGTGGATGCCACGGAGATCAAAGTGCAAGTGTGTCTGTACGCCTTTGACCTTCTCTACCTCAATGGCGAGGTAGGACCTAGTGATGGTTTGGAAAATATTACCCAGAGATCTCTCTCAACGCCCCTGTCGTCATTTAAAACCTACGTGTGTGTGTGTGTGTGTGTGTGTGTGTGTGTTTGCCTGAGCGTGCTCGCATGCTCATCACCCTACCGAGATGCCGACAGTGTCCCTGAATGCCAATGATGGTGCTACTGAAGGCCCTAACTAGATAATGATTGTAATGCTCATTGTAATTCCAGTGGAGTGTGTGTGTGTGTGTGTGTGTGTGTGTGTGTGTGTGTGTGTGTGTGTGTGTGTGTGTGTGTGTGTGTGTGTGTGTCTGTCTGAGACTGTTTCTGAGTCTGTGTATGAGGGATAGAAAGTCATTGGCTTTTTTGAGACTGTGTGTCCGAGTGCGAGTGTGGGTCATGAGTGTTAATTGTGACTGATTGTGGAGTTGAGTGTGTATGTTTACATCCAAATAATGCACAATTTTTTTTAGCAAATTTCTAAAACTCAGCCGAAGGAAATGCAAATAAGTGAAAGTTCCCATCAGCCAGTGCAATGTGAATTTTTCCCAAGTGGTCGAGAACAAAAATACACAATTAAAAGAGAACCAGTAAATTGTGCTGTTTCATTGCTGCATCCCACCTAATATGGCATTTATGTAAATTTTATGATTTAATTTGTCTCTGTAAGCAAATGCTTTGTGTGTTTTTTTTGTTTTTTTTTCCCACCATTAGTTCTTGCCCTTTATTTGTTTATTGTATATTTTTCTTTTCTACTAATTGGAAATGTCCAATTCCCTGTGCACTACAGTACTTATCACTGCTAGCTCTCTGTTTCCTGGAACGGTCTGGTCATGCTTTCCCCACCAGATAGCTCCCTGCTAAGCCCCAAACCAACCAGCAGACCGTAGGACACCGAGGTCATGTCCTTGACACTATTTTGTTGGAATTTGGCAGGTTTAATGACCTGAGAAGGAGTTTACTACGCATACCGCACATTTGTTTTTATGACTACTTTTGACATTTTTTCAGACTAGGTATCTTCACAGAAAGAAAAGAATTTAAAATGATGGGATTTTGTGGCAACGGGACCGTTAACACACCTGTTTGAAATGCGTCAAAACTCATGTGCCCAATGTTTTTCTATGTAAGCCTGAACACCGGTTGTGTGTTGATGCATTTCAATGCGTCAGAATCTGCCACTGCCCTATCTCCCATCACTGGCACACAACAACTCTCCAGAAAAGCAGAATTTTTATCAAGTTGGCTCCCCGGGTTGGTCTCTCCTGGCTAACGTATCTTGACTGTCCGTATAATATATTTCATTCATGCTGTGGGCGTCGATAGTAACGTGTCAAATGACAATCTGCAATATTAACAGCGTGTGTTGCACTCGAGACTATCAAGTAGGGCTATATAATTGACTTAAAGAAAATCAGAAAGTTCAGTGGCTAAATAAAGTGAAAAATCTAATCAGATACTCTCAAAATTGAATTCTAGTCAAAAACTTTACCAGTAGTTTGGGGTGGCACTGGGGGAATTTGGACTTATGGCTTTAGGGTCTCTATAACTCAGGCTATGGACCTGGCTGCCAGTGCTCAAATTCAGATCTGGTCCCTCACTGGCTTCTCACAGATTTACAGTATAGGGTCGTTATTGTTCGTTTGAAGCACAACCAAGCCGTTTTAATTCTTTGCCACTTTTGGTATAGAAAAGAAAGGACAGCAATATGTCGGTGCTGCATCTAAACTGCCAGGAATTAAGCGAGACGAAGAAAGCCTTGCAACATCATCGTTACTTGGGAAAATCTGCATCTGTTGACTTTCAGTGCATCACCCTTTTATCATATTGGTGTAGGTGGTTTTCTACTTTTCAAAGTATTGAAAGGCTTGAATGCAGGGGAATTTGTGGCCAGTTTCTTTTTTTTTTTTTTTTTTTTTTTAAATGGACAAATGCCACAAAAATTACAGTAGGTGGTTGTAAAAATGCTCATAGTGACTGTGTCTTTTGTGTGTGCAGCAAAGGCTGTGTGTGCTCTGCAGGTTTGAGACTGTATGTGTGTGTGTGTGAGAGGGTGTTTGTATGTGTGTCCAAAGCTGTGTATCTGTGAGTATACTCTAAGACTGTGTGTTTGTGTGGGTAGCTAGTTGAGATGGCATTCTATCCTTGTCATCGCAAGGCTCCAAGCTATGACGAGGAAGCGGTTGTAATGATACAGTTTTGCCATTTGTAATGATGCATGTGTTTTATTTTTTTTTTTGTGTGTGTGTGTGTGTGTGTTTGCAGTCCCTGGTGCGACAGCCGTTGTGTCGGCGTCGGGCTCTGCTGAAAGAAAGCTTCTCAGAAGTGGAGGGAGAGTTTGTGTTTGCCCGATACATCGACTCCGACAACACCGACACCATCGCCGAGTTCCTGGAGCAGTCTGTCCGAGGTGTGTCTGATTGTGTGTGTGAGATGGAGACAGACTTTCTTTTTTGTTTTCCTTCTTGCCGTCTTTTTGTGTCTCGAACTTTGTATGTGTATGTGTACTAACTGTGTACTTGTTTCCTCTCCTGCTGTCCCTGTGCATCTTGAACCTCTTTGTGTGTGGGTGTGTTGCGTGAGAGTTTCATTTCTTTTGCCTGCTGCCTTCATGCGTAAATTGTGTAAGGGGTGTGTGTAGTAGCTGTGTACTTGTATAGCTGTTTATTTGTTTGGCCTCGATGTCAGTTGGATTCTTGGGTGCTTGCTTGAATGTGTGTGCAAAAGAGATGGAACCTGTGAGTTGTGTAATTGAGTTTTCTTGTCTTTCGTGTTTCTCACTCTATAGAGAATAGGGCTGATCTCATACCCTGATATAGGTTATTTCATAGCCAGATAACGATACATATCACAATATAGCACATTTTCTCTAAATTCAATGAATAACTCGTTTATATAACTATGAGCACCAACCCACGACACCCCCATTTCTCGACTGTGTAATTGGGCCATGTCTCTACAGATGTAAGTTGCAATGGGAGCCGTTTTCTCCTTCCATCTTCGAGATTCTCGGCCATATGCTGTGCCGCGGGCTAAAGCCTCTTGCAACGTCCGAATCTGGGGTTTGTTTTGACCATTCAACCTTACTTTTGTGGCTGTAATCCATAGACTCTCTCCGTATTGTTTGACAGGACTCTTGTGTGGGTGGTGAAAGTGGTTAGTGGGGCTTGAGTCTGTTGTCTGCGGCATCATTTGCAAAGTACGGTTTTCTGGTCCATGTCAGACCCAAACCACATCAGACAGAGGTAGCCCCTCTTTTAGGTGCGAGCTCCTTGTTTTATCTCGGCTGATGGGAGTTCTACTTCTGTTTGGAATTACCCCTTTCTGTTTCACGTTCACTCTCCTCCATATTTTTTTGCTATGCCTACAAGCAAATTTACTGCCTGCATCCGTGCCGCGTGGAAGAACCCAAAGCGTCGTCCAAATGACCAAAAATATTTCTGTGTGATTTGCGACACAGCGAAATAAAACGGAGCATAATATGAAACGATATGTGTTTTTCTACCATCACACGATATATATCATCATATTGCACTGCTCTAAGAGAGATAATAGAAATTTGTGTATTATGTGTGTATATGAGTTATACTGTCCGTCTTTGTGTCCTGCACTTTGTTGTGTGTATGTTTGTATGTGTGTCACAGAGGGAGACACTTCCATGGGTCTGAGAGAGAACCTGTTCATTTCCTTTCTGCACAAGCACAGTCGTGTTTTTGTGTATTAATGTGTGTGTTTGTGTAGATTCCTGCGAGGGCCTGATGGTGAAGACTCTGGAGAAGGATGCCACCTATGAAATTGCCAAACGCTCTCATAACTGGCTCAAGGTGTGTGGTTGTTAGGTTGTGGTGTGAAACAGTAGTAATTCGTATACTTCACACGCTCTACTTGTAAACATGGAGATGCACTGACCCCAACATGTGTTAAACAATTCAAACACTTTATTTGTGTATGAAACAAATGCATACAAGTATAAAGTGACTGTAAAGACTATAGAGTTCTTTATTTATCTCTGTTCGTGTAACATTCAAAAAACTATTCCTCTTTAAAATGTCAGTTTATTGCAAAAATATAAATAATAGAATTTTTTTAAAATACCAAAATAAACCAGCTTATTTAAGGAATTTGATCTACACACAACTAAACTGATGTTAAAGAATGATGAGTCCTCATAAAGACAAAGAACAGATGCCACAAGTTTTCTAGAATCACGTTTTTCACACACATCAGTTGATTACAATCCCAGGTTTAAACATCTTCATCCGAACACAATGTTGTTCTTCCCCCAGCTGAAGAAGGACTACCTAGACGGGGTGGGTGACACAGTGGACCTGTGTGTGATCGGCGCCTACCTGGGGAAAGGCAAGAGGACGGGCACCTATGGAGGCTTCCTGCTGGCGTGCTATGATGATGAGAACGAGGAGTTCCAGTCCGTCTGCAAGGTGTGTGTCTGTACAGTGCATGTCTAATGTAGGGAGCAAAAAACTTAGAGTTCTGTATGACATACTAAGGCTTATGGTTTGTTTCACTGACAAGAAAAACAGGCTATCACAGCAGAAAATTCCTTTTTTATTCCTCCTGAATTATAAGATGGTCAAATGTGGTTTTCAAGATTAATGACTTCTTAGATTTTAAATTAGTTTATATTATCATATTGATTGCAAAATTCAGAATAATACAATCCCTGAAATAACAAAACCAATCAACTTACAAGCACATCCATACCTACAGTTTAGAAACCTCTGCTGAAGAATAAGAAATGGTTAGATGACAATGTCCGAGGGGTGGCCGCGGCCGTGGCTCAGGTGGTAGAGCAGGTTCTCCACTAATATCTTGGTTGGCCGTTTGATCCCCCGCATGTCCAAGTGTCCCCTCGGCATGACACTGAACCCTTAGTTGGTCCCGATGTGCAGACCAGCGCCATGCATGGCGCTACGTTGCCATAGGTGTGTGAGTTTGTGTGTGAATGGGTGAATGAGAGGCAAAATTGTAAAGCGCTCTGTAAACCGCTAAGGTAAAAAGATGCTCTATGGGTGCAGTCAATTTACAATTTTGTACACCACCACACAATAGATGTGAAACAAAGCTATGAAGATGTGACTGAGGTTTGGCTTTACTTCAAAGGGTTTTAATAAAAAATATCATTAACCGTTTAAGAATTGCAGCCATTTTCAGAGGCTCAAAGGTAATTGGACAAACCAACATATTATTAAATATAAGGATTCTTCTTAATACTTGGATGAAATTCCCTTGCAGTCAGCGACTGCCTGAAGTCTGCAGCCAATGGGCGTCACCAAATGCTGAGTTTCCTCACTTGAGATGCTTTGCCAGGCCTTTACTGCAGCATCCTTCAGTTGCTGCTTGCTTGTAGGAATTTTTGCCCTCAGTTTTGTCTACAGTAAGCGAAAAGCGTGTTCAACTGGGTTGAGGTCAGGTGACTGACCTGGCCATTGAATAATATTCAATTTATCTGCCTTGAGAAGCTCTTGGGTTGGTTTCACAGTATGTTTTGGGTCATTATCCATCTGTACTGTGAAGCACTGTCCTATGCATTTTGTAGTATTTGGCTGAATCTGAGCAGACAGTATAGCCCTGTACACTTCAGAATTCATCCTGCTACTCTATCAGCAGTCACATCATCAGTAAACACCAGTGACTCATTTCCATTGGCAGCCATACATGCCCATGCCATATCACTGCCTCCACCATGTTTGACAGATGATGTGGTTGCTTTGGATGCTTTGGATCATGAGCCGCTCCTTTCCTTCTCCATGTTCTTCTCTTCCCATTCTTCTGGTACAAGTTAATCTTGGTTTTATCCTTCCAAAGAATCTTGTCCCAGAACTGGGCAGGCTTTTTTCAGATGTTTTCTGGCAGAGTCTAATCCGCCCTTTCTGTTCTTGAGTGTTACTAGTGGCTTGCACCTCGTGGTAAATCCTCTGTGCGACATTCATGAAGGCGTCTCTTCATTGTAGACTTTGACAAGGATACGCCTACCTCCTCCAGAGCGTTCTTGACCTGGCTAAATGTCGTGAAGAGGTTTTTCTTCTCAGAGTTAAGAATTCTGTGATCATCCACTTTAGTTGTCTTGCGTGGTCTTCCAGGCCTTTTACTGTTGCTGAGCTTGTCCAGTACATTCCTTCTTTTTAAGAATGTACGGAATTGTTGATTTGGCCACTCCTAACGTTTCTGCTATCTGTCAGATAGGCTTGTTGTTGTTTTTTCGGCCTAATGATGGGCTCCTTCATTTGCATCAACACCTCTCTCAACAGCGTATTGAGAGTTCCCATGAAAAGCTACCAAATGCAAATTCAACACTTGGAATCAACTCCAGACCTTTTATCTACTTCATTTGTCATGTAATAATGAGGGAACAGGCCACATCTGGCCATGAAACTGATTGTCAATTGTCCAACTATTTTCGAGCCCCTGAAAATGAAGGACTGTGTATCAAAATGGCTGTAATTCCTAAATGGGTAATGCGATATTTTTGCTAAACCCCTTGAATTAAAGCTGAAAGTCTACACTTCAGTCACATCTTGATGGCTTAGTTTCAAATCCACCTTGTTGCTGTAAGGGAGGCACAATTATGAAAATTGTGTCACTGTCCAAATACTTATGAACTGTATCTAAACATGTAACCACTGGGAGGTAAGACTGATAAAAATGTGTTAATAATCCGACCAATTTTCGTCTCCAAGATCACATGTTGTTACATAAACTCAGTTGGCAGTTTACTAGGTACACCCAGCTAAAACTAATGCCGTCTAATACAACAGTCCTGCAATAAATCCTCCCTAACGAAGGTTATAATGTTCAGTAAAGAGGAACGCCTCTGTGTAACCAGAGAGGTGTTTCTGAAAATTAGCCTATCCTTATTGATATAAATGGGGTGGACAAAAAAAATTATAAAAACATCTGTCTGTATAATGCAATACAATTCGATAGCACAACAAACTGCAGCCTCCAAAACGACCGCAAAGTTGAATCAAATCTTCTCTGGATCAGTTTTGACAAAAACTGAACATTATAACTCATTATGGACTGCTGTATTAGACTGCATTAACTTTAGCTAGGTGTACCTAATATACTGCCATTTGAGTGTATTTTATGTATCGACACAACCCAAGTGATTTGTTTTGTGAACTTGTTTGTTTCTCCTCTGTGCAATATGTACTTCAGATCTTTGTATTAAGGTGTTATAGAGTGTAAATGGAGTGTGAGAGTTTTCTGTTTATGGCTGTTTGTAGCGTGTGTGTGTGTGTGTGTGTGTGTGTGTGTGTGTGTGTGTGTGCGCCCTGCGGGCTGTTTTTATGTTTGTGCTAAGTGTATTTTGGATATGTTTGTTGTTGGGTTGTTTTTTTTTCGCTGTGTGTGTGTGTATGTGTCTTTGGTTGTTGTGTTTTTGTGTGTGTGTTTTTTGAACTATCATTTTACCCCTCCAATCTGAGTTGGAGGTAAATCTCTGTGTGTGTGTGTGTGTGTGTGTGTGTGTGTGTGTGTGTGTGTGTGTGTGTGTGTGTGTGTGTGTGTGTGTGTGTGTGTGTGTGTGTGTGTGTGTGTGTGTGTGTGTGTGTGTGTGTGTGGAGGCGTGACTGGGTGCATCTTAGGATAAATTGTAAACATGTATCGCGACATGCGTGACCACTTGAGTGTGTGTATTTGAGTTTGTGTGTGTCTCTGCCTGTTTGAGATTATGAGAGCGTGAACGAGTCAGAGTATGACTTCACCACAGAGCATAAATCCTGTCTCTTCTCTGTCCTGCAAACACCTTCCATCTCCATTTTTTTTCTCCTCTGTAACTTTTATGTCTTTATCCATGGAAAACGGATTTAGTGAAGCAGCAGGCGCACACTTTTTTTTTCTTTTTTTTTTTTTTTTACTCCCCTCCCCCAGCACTGCCTGCTTCACTTTCCCATACTTACACACATTCACACCTGGGAGCTCGCTGGCACAACAGCGTTCTGCTGTTCGGACACTGAGCATCTTCACTGGGGCCGATGGAGATTAGAGCACCGGTTCGATTACTGCCGTGCTAGTGGTTTTCCCGTGTTCCCACTGCTACTTCTGGAAAAAAATCTCACTGTAAAATGCGGTCACACATGAGAGGACTGTCCTGGATAAGTGAGTCTAGGCTTGATGTGAGTTTGAACTGCAAAACAGAAGACATCACTTTCTGTGAAAATTGTTGGATTAATAACTCCCGTGTTCTGTCTCTTATTGATTTTTATATTGATTTCTTTCTCTGCTTGTATAGCTGCTAGCTCTGGTGTGTGCAAGTCCTTCAGTTTTTGGATATTTTATTTTATATTGTCAGCATTTTTTAAACGTTCAGGTCACTGGCTCTTAACAAATACTGACTGAGCTGCAGAAAGGAAGGGCTCTGTCTCACCTGTGAGTCGGTGTGGCCTGTTGCATCCAGTCACACCAGGCTTTATCAACACTCTAATTTACAAATTCAGCTCAGATCTTGGCCACATTAACATCAAGTCCCAGTCTCTGAGGTATCCTCACTGGCATTCTTTTTTTGATATCAGTTATGTGTGGATACTGTATCTTGGCAGTTACATCTTGTCCGTTCTTATAGTTGAGCTGGTACATCTCCTCCCCCATGCACGGCAGCTTTAGTCATATTTTAAAAAGAACACAGAGGCTCACAGTCTTCAAAAACCAGAGCCAGAATCAGTTTGTATCATAATTAAGTGGCAGGCTGATTGATGCTTCGGCACTTTGCATACTTAATGGCATTTGGTGGGGTACTTTTTTCATATTGCTGGGCAGGAAAAATTTTAGATATCGCAGGCAGTGTCATTTCTTTATTCTGCCCTTATTGACAATCAAAAATGGCAGAAGGTTAAGAAACTTTTTTTTTTTTTTTTAAGATGGTCATCACTCAAACACAATTTTAGTACAGGAAGGTCTGTGTTCGTACACAGATCAACTTTGGAGTCTGCTACATGAAGATATTGTGGAAGTGCTGAAGTGTCTCAATTGTGTCAACCCAACAAATCAAAATCAAAAAGTCTTCGCAGATAAAGGGCATCAATTACGATGTCTCTAGCAGCTCCTCCAGTCGTCCGTCTGGGTCTACATGGGACGCGTTCAGGAACAGCGTAGTTATGCACATAAAATGGAAGAACATGGAGTGAAGCATAAAAGTAATCTACGCGCTGCGTTTACGAGCATATAGGGCAGGTAAGCAGTCTGTGTAGATGGCCTGTACTGTTTAAAACAGAAGCATATCTGTTCTGTCGGACGTGCATGAGATGGACAACTGGGAAATGCGGCTGAAACACCTCCTGCGTTGATGTGACTTAAATCCTTTCTGTGGCGCATCATGGCAAGGCAGCAGTTAAAAGTCTGTGTCATATGACTGCAGCATTAAGTTTTCCTCTGTGCTGCATGTCATCTTTCTTTCTCTCTTCCAGTCTTCAATGTCAGCCATAAACGGGCGCAAATCCACAAAAAAATAATCTTCTTGTCCTTGACGTAGTAAACCTTAGGAACCGTCAGTTTGAGAGTCTCTACTTTAAGTGAAAAGAGAATTTAAGTCAAATTTTCCATTTCCCAAATGTAATTTCAACTATATGTCCCGCTGAAATGTCCTTGAGCGAGACATGAGTCCTCAGCAGATCCAGGAGCAGCGCTGCTGCTGCTGCTGCTGCTGCTGCTGCTGCCACTGCTGCTGTGATGTCCATACCGACGTCCTTCACAGAAACAGACAGGAACACAAATGAAACAGGGAGGTCAATTACTGTAGGTTACAGTCACAGCAGCAACTTGTTGTTTGGAGTCTCGACATTAATGTTTACAGGGGAATATTGTGTTCTGTTTGTTTGGCTTTGCTATAGCACAATGACAGACACTCCTAAGAGCTGTAAAAATCCCATGGACTCAAAAAAGGCTCATTCGTTGGGTATTTGGCCATTATTGATACTGACATACTCTGATATGAAATCCCAGTCACTTCAGCACTTGTATATCAAGGGAACTCTTTGTTCTTTTTTTTTTTTTCATGCTATGTTTTTCTAGTATGAGTATTGGCTATTATGTCGACACCCATCTCGTTAAATGCTTGTTTTGAGTCTGTTTAGGGTGAGCTCAGTAGGATGCTTTAGAACAGACTTAAATGCTCGCTGTCTTGGTAGATGAGCCCCCTTATGTTCTTTGATGGGGTTCATTGAACATCTGTGGCTTGATATTTTTGGGAGGCAGGAAGGGCTCAGAGCAACAGGCCTGTATCAGTGTTTCAAAGAAGAAAAATCAAGAAGCATATTCAGAAAACCTGTGCCACTGTGCAAGGCATCGATTGCAATACAAAAGAAACTGGTTAACAAAAAATTCTAAGAATATAAGAATAATAAAAAAAAAGGTTTCTCACGTATTCCCTCTGAAGGGCTGTGTATCCAACCTCAATACTTTGAGTGACACCCAAAATGTGTTTGTAGAACTGAGTATCAAAAACTGTCAGCTGCAAAATTTGGCATTGAAAGTCTGGTTAGATTCTCAGTGTTGGTTCCTGCCGCTTAGATGAGATATTTCCTCATCTGAATTCTAACATGCATGTAGTTTTTTTTTATCGAGGCAAAGTTCTTGTGCAGCTGTTTGTGTTAAGACAACAATAAACGCAGATGCTTTGAGACATTTGAAATGTTTATTTAAATACAAATTGAAAACGCGTTGCATAACTCCTCTTCTCGATTACAACATGCTTTCTATCCACCAAACGTTTTTGGCTTTCATTCATCAGGCTCGTGGCTGAGGGCTTTTTCCCGGTTTCTTTATACACAGACCATTGATCAGTCAGGTGACGTATCGATCACAAAGATACTGAGCAAGATCATCCTTTTTTAAAATGTTTTTGACACATTCACAAGAGAAACATGACTGGTCATACATACAAAACATTATAGCCAACTTTTTTCTGAATATTCTTCAGCTAATACAGTCAAAAGCAGAGTTGTACGACATGGTCTGGACTTGTGCGTGCGTGCGCGTGCGTGCGTGTTTTGAATGCAGACTTGAAACATAAAGCCTCTTGTGCACACCTGCAGAATACACCTTTAGAATACATATCTGAGCGGGAAAATTCTATATTTGCATGATATGCCAGCCTTTTTTCTTTCTTTTTGTGCATGTCAGCCTATTAGGTGATTCTTGTGTCTCAGCGGGTGCAGGTCTTACGAGAGATGACACGACGCTGCAGGCAAAGCAGGCAGACAAGGCGCTCATGGTGTAAGGGGGGGGGGGGTTTGATTGTTGTTCTGTGTCTGTCTCTCAGTGCCAAATGTCTGCCGTCTCACTGTGAGGGAATATGTGTATGTCTGACTGTGTGTGTGTATCTTAACTCCTTTCGTCTCTTTCAGATCGGGACAGGCTTCAAGGATGAAGATCTGGAGCAGCATTACAAGTTCTTAAAGGTAAATTGGCACGACGTGACTGTCGCACTTTCTAGCTCGGTAAAAATCACATCTCAGCACTTGTTTGCCAGGAACTGACACCTTAGTTTTTTTTTTTAAGTTTATAACCTGGGCATTTAAAATTCTGCAGCTACAGCTTCATTTTCTAAGCAGAATCAGACTCAGTTTGGTGGTTAAAAGAGCCAGAATGAGAGTGGCGTTCTTTATGGGGCCTTTTCATTTTACAAATATACATTTCCTCCTTCCCTCTTTTCAGATATAGCGGGAGATTTTCAAACTAAAATAAGGTGTCCGGTCTGCGAAGATACAGCAAAAAATACAACTCAGATAATGCCATCATTTTGTAAGCGATGCCTTTAGGTGCCTTAAAGTGGAAAAAAATGAGAGAATTCATAGAAATAAGCTCAGGTCTGACAGAAAATATATATAATTTTTTTTCCCCCAAGGCTTGTTCACATAGTGTCCACTATTGTGAACATGCTATATAACACCTAAAAGAAATAACAGCAATAGAAAATAACTTGGCTTTAAAATAATCTAAAATCTGTGAATTTAGTCAGTTTTTAGGAATACTGAGCAGAGATTATAAACCACTCCTGTTTCACCAGTAAACACATACACTTGGAGTAACTGTGCAGGCGCGCTCAGACGTTATGTAATGAATTGCTTTTTCAATTTTAAATCTGAAGAGGTTTGTTCCAGAGCAGCGGCATTTGAAGAAATTGGCAGCCGCTCTCTGAAAATGATAGCTGTTCTGAGAGTGAGAATTCATTTTGAGAACTCTGTTGACTTTATTAGCTAAATTTTGACCCATATTTTACGGAAATAAGAGCAGAGGCTTTTAAAATGTAGTCATCTGTTTGTAAAAATGACTGATTTTTAGATAATACTGACTGTATAAATCTCGTACAATCCTGTGTCTTGGTTTAAAATGACCTCAAAGTAATATTTTAAAGGTGAAGGGTTTAGACTCAGTGGTACATAAATGGCTGATCACTGCAGAATCACACTGAAACGTTGATTGAGAAGGAGGTGTAGCCCCCCCCCCCCAGTCCAATACAGCCTGTACTGTAGTGCCTTGTAATGAAGCCGTCCATCTGAGAGTGATGGATGGTGAATTAAGGCGATCTGCTGGTGTGGCCACGTTGCTTCGCTTGCAGCGCTGCAAGCCGGCGGGACTCCATCCAGACCGGGAGATGATTGGCTCTGTTCACACTCCTCTGTGAGGTGCTGTGCCTTAATAAGGGACACACTGATATTTCCCCTGATACAGCACCTGAACTCGGGATGAACAACCAGTGCAGCTCTTGAACCAGCGCTCACCTTTTTCTTGTACTATTCAAGATCTACATAGCTTGTTGTGTGGAAGCGATGGGGATTATTCTTTCACTGTACATGTTAGTTAATGAGGCTGTAACTACTCAGCAGCTGAGACAGTTAGTTGCCTAATCTGCAACTGTTCCTGATATTCACATAATTGTTTAAATAAGTTTTTTGGGCAGAAATGGGAAAAAATCCTTCGCACCATGCTCTCAAATGTTAATATTTGCTACTTTTTTTAGTCTTCTTTAATAGCAAACTGAATATCTTTGGATTTTTGAATGTTAGCTTGATAATTTTTCACAATTTTCTGGCACTTTACAGAACGAATTATTAATTTAGAAAATAACTAGCAGATAAATCAATGGTGAAAATAAGTGTTAATTGCAGGCCTAAGCTACATCTCAATTCTTAAAGCAAAATTCCAGTTTAGTAGAACTTGGGTGTTGTTTTTTTGTTTTGTTTTTTTTTGCATTTTTGTCCCTCATTTCTATTGGTTAGGACAACATAGTACTCATAAAGTAAATAGCTGGGATGTGAGAATCTGGCCAAATTACTACAACGAAGTTCGACACAGAAAAAGCCACAAACAAGAATCAGTGTAGTTTGAGGTATAACCGAAAGAACGGGTGCCCAAAATGTCGGCAGTCATCCCATGTTGCACAGGAAAACTATTAAAAGTACGGTTGATCAAAGATTAGGTCATACCTCTGTGATTCATATTCGTTTTCTCCTACAAAAAAATATTGCCGGCTGCTCCAGTTTGTTTCTTTTTTAGAATAGTCGCCATTTTCCCCATATCTCAGATACTAACTTGGCGAGTAAAATGTTCCTATAATTGATAAAAATGACATAAAAAACAAGCGTAAATTCTCAAATAGTGGTCTTGATAAATCCAGTATTGTGTTTATCACTACCATCAGTACGACAGTCATGTCATACTCACCACACTGCCTCTGGGAGTTTCTCTTCTTTCATGGCTTTCATTTTGATTTGATCCATTTCTTTTAGTGCTATTTTCCTACTCTTACAGCCGTACACTGTGCACTTATTGCTGCCTAATCCATAGAGCCATTTCATTTCAAATAAACTAAAAATGTTCTACAGCCAGCAGAGAAACATCTCCCCCAGCAACAACACCTGTACTTGATTGTAATTACTCTCATTAAATAAGTCTCTTTACATTTGCCCAGAAGATGAATTCTTTACCCAGTGCTGGGAGGTGTAAATATATTCAAGTCACAAACACAAACAGTTGCGCCTAACTGAAATAGCTCCTACACATTTCACCTTTTTGGGCCTGTACAATGTGTAATTATGATTTTGGAGGTGTTTAAATGAGCAGTTGTTACATTTTTAAACAGTATTCAGTGTGGATTGTTTCCACCTACCTGATACCTGACCTGTCTAATAAAGAATATACTTGTATCCGTGCATCACTAAGTGTAAAAGAGTGGCCATAAGTTGGAGCTCCGTCAGGAGTCCTTTCAACATCAGCAATGTTTTATAAGACTCTACACGCCCACCCGCCCTCTTATTGTAATTCACTCTGTATAGGAATGTCATTTGAATGCCCACAGTATAGATACTGTGTGCGAGAACCCCCCCCCCCGCACCACTGCTGCTGGAGCCTTCTTTTCCCAGCATTACTTAACCATGACCCAGTTCTGTGAACACTGCAGCAGTCTAGTTAACATTACATTGTTTCAGAGTCAAATTTGCTGAAATGGTTGTTTTACGCCAGAGGGAGGTGGGTGTCATTTTGTAAGAGTGTGACACCTCCACTGACAGAACGATCGATGGTGTCAGAGGTAAAAAAGGCAACATTAAATGCTGTCGAAATTTAGTTTGCTTTACAGAACCGGAAGAGTTTGGCGGAGGCCCGAGCTCACCTGCAAGGTTTTGCTTTTCTTTTCTTTTTTCCGCCTTAAAAGGTGAATATCAGGTGAAGAAAAACCTGTATCCAGGTGTTCCTGAATCAAACCTTCCATGTAGGTGTATGATAATGTGTTTAAGGAATCACCCTCTCATGTTGCCCCCGAGGCAAGTAGGTGTCATTTGAATACCAGTGATCAAACTCTGTGGTGTCTTTTGGGAAGTTATTGTAAGGCAGCAGCAGGATCAAACAGGGCAACCAAAGCTACTCTGTCACTGTCTCTTTATCAGGTTCACTGTGAATGTGTTGCCTTATCTTTTCTTTTCTTTTCTTCTTTTTTTACATTGTGTATGTCTCTCTCTTTGGCTCTCTTTTATACCATTGTAAATTGAATATCTTGGTTTTAGGGCCCTGACAACATTTTTAACCACTGTCTTATATTTGATATTGATAATGAAAATGGCCATTATTTATTTTACTTGCTCCAGGACCACATTCTGCCCAAGCCACGTGCCTACTACCGCGCCGACCCGTCGGCAGAGCCCGACGTGTGGCTCGACGCTGTGCAAGTTTGGGAAGTGAAGTGCGCTGACCTGTCGCTGTCGCCCATCTACAAGGCCGCCATGGGAATGGTCAGTTCAGCCTGTTAATCCCCCCCCCCCCCCCCATGTGTTTCATTGACAATTTCTGCCTGTTATGGTCTGTTGCACATAATGAAAATGCACAATTAGTGCCTCTTAATTGAGTTACTAAAAATGTTGTAAAAGGCGCCGGATTTAATGGAACAGATATTTGTTTATTACCTGTGGTTTGGCTGCATGTTGGGCACAAAGTCCCACAGTGCTCATAAAAGCGTTTACCATAACATCAACAGTCTACTGTACAACTCTCATTTTAATCACTGTAGGGGGGAAAGTGGCACTAAGATGGAGAAATTCTGTACATCTAAAACCATTTGGGAGGAAGCTTTGTTATAAAAATCTGAATTTAAAGGTGCTAGTTATTGCATTTTGTCTATTAACACATGAGATCCTTGTAAAGAAGATTAGTAGTATATATTCTCTAAATATGGTGAAACACCAGGTTAGTTTTGACGAGTAATTTGTCAATTATTTTGTCTTAAACATTTATGTGGTTGCAACTTTTTCCTAACGCGGTATCACTGGTTGTTAGAGATCGGCAACCAGTCATCTCCACCGTTTTCTCAGGGTAGTTACTGTAACTATGGCAAAAAATTCACAATTAATCACATTTTGTCAATGATATCAGTCCCCACTGTTTGACTGAGGCTTTTAACATAAGCTTATTGGTGTATCTCACTGTCATTCAACATACAGTATCAGTAACCCTGGTCCTAATGAGCAAAATGAGCTGTCACTCTTGGTTGTAACCCATCTTTGTATATTTCTATGGCGATCCAAGCAACATGCGCCCATTAAACTTTGTTAGTGGCCACTTTTCCTCAGTGGGAGACTGTAAAGATTTCACTGAATAGTTTTTGATCAATCTTACTTATTGGTCATGATGCTTTTTGTAGACTATTCACATTCTAGGAGTTGATCCTTGACCACTGTGAAGTCAGAAAGGTTAGTGAGATGGTTTGGTTTGAGTCAAACCGGAGTAAAAATTTCTTGTCACACTTTTCCAGTTTTCGCCCTGGTTTTTGGTTGGTTTTGAGGCTGTTATAAGCCCACTGTTGTTGACAGGATCTCCAGAAACCTTACAGATTTCACTGATTAGTTGAATTGCTGTTCTGTAGTGATCTACTATATTTTACACCTTCAGATTTTTTGATAAAATGCATTTTGCAACAGAATTTTTCTTTTTTAATGGCGAACCTCAATCTCGCATGTATATAATCCATCAAAAATCTGGAATACGGTTATTAGAGTCCAGCATTTTTGGTGGAACGGCAACAGCGGGGCCAGCCATTTTAACATAAACGTTAAAATTGAATTAATGCAAACGGTTTCTATTGCATCATCAGGGCAGCGTTTACAGTCAGATGATGTTGCGGTTATAAAATCCGGATTTTAGCAGGGCAGAGCAGCAGCTTGGAAATGGCTTGGAAGTGACTGCTGGTTAACATTTAGTCTTTGTGGGCTGCGTTTCAGTCACTATTTCAAGCTTGTTTCGTTGTCTGGCAACAGACGACAGAAAAACATCTAAGTGACAACAACTTTATTGGGAAATTGGCTATATTACTGTATATGTGATAGAGAGAGCGGTCCAGCCACATACGAGGTTTTGACCTAGTCTTGTTCCTTTGCAAACAGCCCTGGTTATTTGAAGAAAAAAAAAGTGTAATACATCAGTTTTTGATGGTAATAAGAGCCTATGAGAGGCGGATAAACTGAAGTAGGACAAAAGTGCAGGAAACTGAAAGGGTTTGATGTTTTAAAACCTTTAACTAAAGGGATTTTAATAACTTTCAAAGCCTGACAATCCAAAAAATTAATTCAGCACAGCTCGAGGCAGCGCGATTTTCAGCACACGTAACAAAGGAGAAATGTTCACATGTACCAATGGCAGCATTTCTGTTTACTGACTCAGATTCTGTCTGCATGTCTGCCCTCAGGTGGATCCAGAGAAGGGCATTTCTCTGCGGTTCCCCCGCTTCCTTCGGATCAGAGACGACAAAAAACCAGAGGACGCCACGACCGGAGCTCAGGTACATCTGATCAGCTATGCAGGGAGTGGCCTGCTTTATTTAAAAAAAAAAAAAAAAGCGGAGGTGTGAAATCAGGAGCACAGTGAGGTAGAAAGTAATGTCAGATGCACATTTTAAGCATCAGATATTATCTCTAGGGCGTGTGAGGTGAAACGGGTCAACTTTCTGTGATATAATACTGTAAAGCTGTAAAAATTCAGTCAATGTTGGGCCATGTTACTTGAGGTGTCGTGTAGAGATGATGCATCATCATCACGGTCGCTTAACAAGAGCTGTCCTGTAAAATTTCAAGGGTGAATAGCGCTGCAAGGACGCTCTTTTTTAATGCTAACATTGGTTTATGTAGTGTCCTTCCCACTGCATGTCGAACAAAGCCATATAACAGTCAGGTACAGCAGCACCTCTGGAGTTCGGTGTTGGAGTCTGGGAAATATATTGTCATGCAGCAAACAGTGAGTGAGTTGACTTGTACATTACGGATGCGCAAGTCAGCCGCGCCTTCGCCTGAATACACACACACGTTCAACTATTCAACACCAAACGTGAAACAGAAAACTCTTAATCAACGGGTTTCTCTTAGATCACTGTATGAACGGACAGCACACTTGGCCTACTGACACTGACATTTACCGGACACGTAAATTAAGTTTCAGTCATTTGTTTAGACGTTTTTATATTTGCTTGTCTCAGATCTGCCTGCTGACCCAACAGCACATCTTTTTTTTTTTAATTTTTTTTTTCTTATTTTTTTAACCCAACCCAACTCAACCCAACCAAACTGAATTACAACTCAGCGCACACATCACTATGCCACTGTGCTGTATATGATATGGAATCCCTTATACAGACTGACCAGCCTAACTGCTTCTGGAGAGGCTGTGGAGAGCCACCTCTTCAGGTTCCCTTAAAATAGACTGAAATCGCTCTGCCCTCGACTTTTCTCTTTGTTCATAACAATAGCGCTGAAACAATTGGTCAAGCAACAAAAAAAAAAAATGATTACAGCTGCAGCGAACAACTGTTTTCATTACCGATTAGTCTGCAGATTGTTCTTGATTGATTGTTCTTGATTCATCATCAACATCACAAAAACGGTAAAGAATGTTTTCGCAAAAAGAGAAGCAACAAACCCCACACCCTGGAGAGCTGGACCCAGAAAATGTTTGGTCTTTTTAATTGAAAAATGAGTGAAAAATTATTGATTTATCAAAATGGTTGCAGATTAGTTTTCTCTCAATGGATTAATCAGCTAATTATTGCACCTCTAAAAGTGATCAACATTTATAGTTTGAATTATGAAGTAAAAGTGAACTAAAATTGGCAAACTTTTGCTGGTTCCAGCCGCCCCCTCCCCCAATGAAAATGAAATATTTTAGGTTTTTGATTTTTCTTGAGATCACCTTGGGCTCTGGAAAGTTTTGATGGGAATTTGTCCCAGTGTTTTATTTTATGTTTTTTGATATTTCTGTGCTAGATTAATAAATGGTAATCTACAAATTTACTAATCAAAAGTTGCAATCATTAGTTGCAACTGTATTTATGTTAAGCCTCCTGGTGAGTGGTAACCAAAGCCTGCTGTTTTGTTTAACCTATTGCAACAAGTCATATTTTTTTTATGTTGTTTGAGCACTAATTTATAGGAACTAGTTTGCATTTTCTGCAAGGAGGTAAGGAGAGAATAAAAACTGAAATGTGTTCTAGAACAATAAGTCAAAACTCGTTCAACACACAAGGGTTACTCCCTGTAGCACTGCACAGTTGATTTTTGCTGAGCTTATGGTCCGCTGACCATTGCCAGGATCTTATTCCGGCCACATATTTATCTTCCCCTAATGTGATGTAGAGCTGGACTACATTCTCATAATTGGTTTATCTCCCAATTATTTCTCAACAACTCAACTCCGCCAAGGAGGTTATGTTTTTACCTGCGTCTGTTAATCTGTCAGCAGGAGTATGTGAAAACTACTGAACCGGTTTGCACCAAACTTGGTGGCGGGATGGGGCACGTGCCAGGGAAGAACCCATTAAATTTTGGAGCGGATCTGGATCATTTACTATGAATTCAAAGTTTTTTTGTCTGAAGTCTGGTGTATGTTGTTTGGCACTGGCCTTGGTTGGCGGAGGTCTGCGATCCCTGAGCGCCCTTCTGGTTTATTCATTTTTTTGTTCTATTATATGTCAGAAAATGATCACAATAAGCCCGAGGTAACAACTTCAGATTGCTTGTTTTTTTTTTTTTTTGTCCGACCGACAGCCCAAAACCGAAAGATACTAAGTCTATTGCAGCAATATCTGACAACAGAGAAGCTGTAACTAGGGAATGGTTGGAATTTGTGCTTGGTAATTAAAGTAATAATCAACAAATTGTTTCAGCTCGAATCCTACAGTCTCAGTCATTAATACTTAGAAATAATTCTGTCATTTTAGATAAGTCTATTTTGGCAATGAATATTACAGCATGCTTTCTTCTAGACCGACTGGATGCGTTTGTGTCCGTTTGTGAATTGGAAATAAAAGCCAATCCATCAGTGAGCCACCGATTCTAACGAGACACGAGCTGGCGACGTTTGGGTCTGGTTTGTAAACACGTACGCTCCCTACTGCTTTGACAGGCTATGATTAACAAGAACCATTTTGATTCTCTGCTTAAAAAAAAACAAAAACTGTAAGACACAGTCGCCAGCATCTACAAGTTTCCAGCACCTTCCTCGAAAATCAAAGCCAGGTATCACAGAGGCATTGCTCGTTGTTGTGTAACCCCACACAGGACTTTCTCCCATAGATTTTGAGTTTTTAATGAGCTCCGAAAAAATCCAGCTCTAGTCTGGATTTTGTTTTTTACCTGAGCCCAAACTGCTGTCACCTTCATTAGATGTGAACCTTACTATAATGTGGATTTTCACTGACTTCAATTAGCAGCCATCTGCTTCCTGTAGATTCCAGATTTGTGCTTGTTAGCGAGCTGGGAGTCAAGTTGGAATATCAGCTGCAATTAAACGATACCTATGGTAGGTTTTATCTGTGAGGATGCGCGCACACGTGTTAGAACAAGACGTAGTTTCACATTGTTTGATCCGGCGAACAATGTAAATGGAAAAACTGCACCTCATTTAAGTCGCAAGGAATTAAGAAAACATGGAGCCCGAACATTTCAGACCCAGTCAGCTGAGAATCAAAGCTTTGTAGGAGCTGTGTAGGAGAAATAATATGTTTCATTGTTTTCCTCCTCACTGTGCCGCCCTGCTGTACTGGCACCGACCCCGTCGATTCTGGTTGGGCCTGCTGTTCACACATTATTCGTTGTCCCGCCTTCCACCCCCTCACCCACAAACCCTGGTGAGCTGCGTGAACACAACCTCCGTCTCCCAGTCAGCAGCTGGGAGTCGCCAACTTCAAAGGCCAGGATATGAATAATCAAACCGTTATTTTTAGCTTTTCCTCTTCATGTTACTGACCTGACTTCATGATCTTCTTCCCCTCCATCCATCCTGCCTTCTCTCTTTCATGCATGCTCGCTCGTGAACCCTCTCCCCCTCCCTCTCTCTCTCTCTCAATATTTTTCTTATGCTCAATATCTGTTCATCTCATTTGCTCTCTGCAGATTGCGGATTTGTACAAGAAGCAGCAGCAGATTCAGAATCAGGGGGAGAAAGCTGACCAAGAGGACTACTACTGATCATCTGTAGTCATCAGCGGGGAATAATAAATAACGGCAATTTCAATGTAATTGTAAATAGCTTCTTTCTTTTTGTAATGTTTAATGAAAATAAAGGCTCTCGCCAGTTTTAAGAATCCTGTCTTTTGTGTTGTTGATTCATCGAAGCTGCTCCTTTACCGACTGCGTTTTTCATTTCAGAGCCAACAATTATGTAAATACCCCGCTTGCACATGGTGCACATGTATCCCAAAAACCCAGATCCACTCAGCAGTGACAGGGTACCTGCTGGTAACAGATCCCTATCGAAACTATACTGTGCATACCGTCCAGCAAAACGTGATTAAAAACGTGTGCATGGCAGACCAGGACTTTGAGGTGGCCTGGTTTCCGCCCGAGCTCTCGAGAGGTGGCAACCAACTGTATTCAGCGTGTGGTAATAAGAGGACAAGCCAAGGAGATTGCGGGCTGCCTGAAACTTAAGTAGAAAAAGATGCGGGAGCTGACAGTTGCTCAAACAGCGGGACAAAAGAGAAGCACTCGCAGCTTGCATCGGATGATGGAAATCCACTAACTGTCCAGCCTGAATCAATTAGAGACTGCTGGAGATGTGTGGAGAGAGGGGGGGGCAGTTTGAGAGCCAATGACGGGTGGGTATTACATGGAAAAGCAAAGAGGATTGCGAGAGTTTCCTCCACAGTTATGCCATGTGAGAGGATGTGACTGTGCTCGCAGCGTAGATTGAACCCCTTACTGTAGTGTTTGCTGTGTGTGTGTGTGTGTGTGTGTGTGTGTGTGTGTGTCTGTGTGCGTGCGTGCGTGCGTGCGTGCGTGCGCGCTTTTGTCTGCCTGAGCCGTAAGCAAGTCGCAAAGCGCATTAAATGCCACGCGTTGTGAATGCGCAGGAAATCTTTTGTTGACATTGACAGACACCAGCTGCTTGTGAGTCTTGCCTTGCACACAGGTACACGTCACACAAGAGCAACGGATCCGCAGGAAAGACACAGAGAGAGAGAGTGGTCGGACGGCAAACTTCTCTGCTGCAAATAAGACCCCATAACTTTAAGCGTCTCAGCGGTGGTGGTAACTTATTTTAAGCCGCACTATCGGCTCTGGAGATGCTAAATGTCAGTTGGTCACCCAGGATTTCGGTCCATGAGGCCCATGGTTCCACACAGGATGAATCCCAGTGGCTTTGGTGATCCCCTGACCTTTCCTCTAGCGCCACCGTGAGGCTCACGTTTGTGGTTTTTTTGAGTGAAATCTCTCAACAGCTGCCAAACGTCGGCATCTTGGCACCGTTGTTGTGGGCGTGTTAGCATGATGACATTAGCATTTAGCCCAAAATGTGTCTAAGTACTGCCTCGCAGCTCTTTGCGTGCCTTTGAACTCTCTGCCCCTTTTTTTTTTTTTTTTTTTTTTTCATCTTTAGGGGGTGTGTACCAGGTGATCGGTAATGCATCGCTCCAGCGCTGAACACAATGAGATGCAGGAAACAAAATTCTAAGCATGGGTAGGCTGGGTTATTCCTGTGGTTGCACGGAGGCGCGCATTAAGTCTGCAGTTCTACAGCGCTGGCTTGTGGTGCTGGATGCATGTGAAACTGTTGCCAGTTCTGCGGTGACTCTCCCAGTATGTGGCATACTATTGTCACTGTTTTCACATGCAGAGTGGTTTGTTTTCGCTGTAGTCGAGAGCTTGTGAGACCACTATTTTTTATTTTATTTTATGCCATCTCCGTATGCAAGTATGCGTACTGCACGGTTGGTGGTTTGCCTATTATTTGTGTGTGTGGGCTGTGTCCTGTGTCTGCTGAAGGGTTGTTTGAGAAGGACACCATTGTGGTAGAATAATCATGGAAATTCCGAATCCAGACTTGCCTGCCTTTTTCATCTGCTAGTGTTTTTCTGTACCATACTCTTATTTTTTTTTTCATCAGTATATTAGATTTTTTTTTTTTTTTTGGCTCCTGCTCACTCTTTAAATCTGTCTCTTGCACACTACTATGGGTACATCTGACACTCATCTTGAATATCATCGAGGGACATGCTGGTGTTACTAAATCTGAATTTCAAATAGCAGTTGTCAGCTGTACTGTTGCTTTAGAAGTTGGCTTGAAACAGAAAGTGTGAGGGATGGAATAGGCCCTAATGGAAATCAAACAGGCAACAGAGCATGAAATATTGAAAATGCAAATATGTAATGAATTCAATTCCATATTGTGTGTGCTGTATGATCCAGGCTTTTGTCGTGAATTATTCTGAAGGGTGACTGTGGCAAACGTTGTCTGCCTAATTTGTATACGTGTGATTGTGTAAGTTGCGGGGAAGCGTGAAAGTCTCTCTGAATCTTTGTGTACCTTTGTGTTGGGTGTAAGTGCCTGCACGCTGAGATGTTTCTGTGTTTTGTTTCTTCTTTTGTACATGAGCCAATGGGGTTGTTTTCATCACCGCTGTGTGAAAATGTGCGTGCCTGGTTAACTGCCCATGTTTGTGTGTATATTATGTGTGTCATTGATGTTTACCGAGGGGGGAGGGGGAGGCGGCTCACATCACACATCTGCGGGGCACCGCCGCGTAGCGGCCTCCGTCTCCACCGAGGTCCTAGCCCGTGTTCCAAACAGCTGTGCTGTTAGATCACATCAAGTCACCTGCTCAGACCAGGTCCCGCTGGGGGAAGATGCGGTTGCAAACCTTCGCCGCCTCTGTTGAACTGTGCTTTGCTACATGCTAAGGGGCTGGGGGCTTTTAGGAGTGTGGGGCATAATTTAAAAAAAAAAACTGCCCCAGAACTGATATCTGGTGTTGTGAAACATGAAAGGCAGGCTGAAGATGGCTTGTCTGTGGTGAAACTGTCCCCGCTGTGTTCCTCCTCAAAGTTTTAGGAAGCGTCCCCTAAAGTGGGATTATGGATTACCCCCAACTGCACGGGGGGGGGGGGGCATCTATAAAGAAACAGCCAGGTTTCACCTTTCTCTGTCCTTGTGTGGCCCTCTCTCTTCCTGCAACCCATCCTCCCACATAAGATATCTTTCTTGTTCACAATATCCCTTTCTTTACCCCGAGAACAATGCGTTTGTTCTCCTCCACCTCCTCCTCCTCCCCATCCCTTTCTATCCCTCCATCCATTTGTTCAGTGCTCTCTGTGACATCTCTGCCATGCCAGGCCATGAGGGAGAGAGGGAGGGACAGGCCCTGCCATTGTCCCCTGCCAAACCCACGGAATATCAATAGTGTTTTTCTTGAGCAGGATCGTCGAGCGTTGGCCAGTAACCTTTTGGATTTGATGATGTCAGGCCCCCTCTTTTTTTTGGGCCCTTTATATGATTTCCCTCGTCCACCGGTCTCCAATCTGACAGGCTACTGGGTCCTCGACACAAGAGACAGTACAGAATTGTATGCGTCGTGTGAGTCATCAGAGCACTTCATCGGCTCAGTTGCACTGGCAGAAGTTGCGTTTACTGCGCCAGTGAACCTTCCGAATTCGACGACAAAATCCTTTGTTTTTTAATTGCCTTCCAGAGTCATACACAAAAGCATTAATTTCCATTCATTTGAGCTCTTTTAGCTGATGATCCATGTCTTTTAGATAACTGTTTCAACTTCCCTGCTCCCTTGTTAACTAGTGGTGTTCGAGTGTTACAGCTGAATGAATATGGATACATTTCTTAATAGTGACTATACAGATAACAGGTATGCAGATGCATATTTTTTTTCCTGCCGTTTCCTACTCTGCATCTTTTTTTTTTTTTTTTTTTTTTTTTAATCAGTGGGTTGTTAACCTGTGTCTATTAGGAAACTTAAATGGCGTAACACTGGTGTATTTATAGTTAATCCTTCCCGCAAGCATTAACTTTTGACAGTTTTCTGGCCAATTGCTTGCCTTGGCTCATTTGCCTTATTTGGTTATGGAAACGTTTGCCATGATTATCCAACCCCTGCAGCAAAACTATGAGCCGATCAAGTCGTTTACAAGACTACTTTATGATTGGTTTGTGATGGCAGTGGTTGTTGTTCCCCGCTTGTCAGTGCCTCACTTTGGCCTACACTGAGAGGCTTGTGCTTAAGGGGGGTAAGACTGCAGTGCACTCCATTGGATCACTGATGACGGTCATTAGTCTTATGACCTTTGCGTGAACCGGCCTCTGTGGTGTGCATCTCTTCTGTTTCTCCTCGCCTCTTCCCGTCTTGACCAGCAAGGAACCCCTCCAGCAGTCCCATCTCAGAGGCGCTCTCCACTTAGAGAAGCCCTCCACGTTTCGATAAGCGGCGTTCCCCTTCTGCACATCTGCCCGCCTGCCTTGTGATCAGGGCTGCACTCGACTGTGACAAATCTGCAACATTGCGGAAAAATTAGACATGGATAGCGCTGACAAGAGCCCCTAACATCTACAGCTCGGGATGCTTTCCCAGACTATGATTATCCCACAGTCTACTGGCTGTCTGCTTGGTATGTTTTTTTTTTTGTTTGTTTTTTTTTCTTCATCCCATTGGAAATAATTGTACGTCAAAGAAAATTACAATATCACAAAAAATATGCTCTGTAAATTTCTACGGGTGTCTAATGACATGCCCTCACCGACTGCAACTGAGGCCACTGTCTCAGCCCATGAAAACAACCTTGATGACTTATACAGGCAGACAGTTGCGATGGTTTCATTCACACAGGGGGTGAAGCCTGAGGTACTTTATGCATTCAGTCATCTCTAATTACACCAATTGATATGAAGCCTTGTCCACCTCAATATCACTAAAGTACAGCTAAGGACTCATGTATAATTTGACAAAAATCTCTAAATGGCTCTACAGTTCAAGTTTTCTCCGGTACCTTTCTCCCCAGTTCCTCCCTCTCCTCTACCTCTCCACCCTGTATAATTTAGCAGCAGATAAAGTCTCCCTCTACTACATTAGTGTGCTATATCATAGCCAGCTGAAGGAATGGAGGCCTTCTCTCTATATGTGATACAGTTTCCGCCTGCCAAGCTCAGCTTCTACTGCTGCCACCGTCGCTCGGCGCTGACGAGTTTGGGTGCTTGCCACATTCTGCACCTGCCAGGCTCATAAAGAATCCCCCTGTTTCTCTGGGGCCTGAAGGCAGGATCTGCCATAATTGTTAAGGATGTTGCGATTTAGACGTTCAAGCCAAAGCTTAGACAGTTGATGGCGCCAACAAGTTGGCAGATGGTCCATTTTGTTCAGCTGATCCGTCAGCGGGGTATTTGAGGTGTTAAGATGAATGAGCGGTTGCGATCCGTCACAAGTGGCAAGAATTTATGTGGTGGTCTCAAATGTAAGCAAAAGTCGATCTGCCGCTAAATGCTTTGCCGCTGTCTCGGCCAAGAGCCGCCTCGCACAGGAGATCCTTGATTTGTAGCTCAGGAAACCGGGATGAGTAGGCTCGATAAAATAACAAAGTGAAGGGGATGAAGTGCACATCCTTATGTTGTACATCCTCTTCTACTCTCTCGTTATATATACACATTCCCAAGCGGGTGGGAGGAGTCAAATCATGACTGATGTGGTTTACACTTCATTTTGAGTATAAGTGAATCCAGCCTGTGTGTTTGCTGAAGCTGGAGGAGTACCGCAGACCATTAATTTGTGCATTTATTCACTATTACGATGCCAGCGGCTAAATGAATGCATATTTATGACGTGTGACAGACTGATTGAATGAGGCCTCCAGAAATGAGGCTTTTGCAGAAATTCCACTCCAGCGTGTCTGCTCATTCACACCGCTGCCTTTTTTTTCTCATGTTCTCCCGTTTGCATCTTCCTCTGTATATCTGCAGCTGTTTTGCTCTCACGTCTGCGTGTCTTGTCCTGTCCTCATATCAACCCATCTATATATAGCAGGTGTCTCCCCACACTCGCGTCTGTGTTACTGGAAAAGCGAGGAGTGGGCGCTGCAATTTGAATACACAGCTTTGTCTGCGCAGGAGGGGAACATGAGGCCGGGAGAAAGAAAGGGGGGGAGGCTGGTGAGGAAGAAAGCGCCATTGACAGACGGGCAAACACCAGTCAGCCCCTGTCCCCCTCTCTCTCCATTGTCTCTAAGTGCTAGACGTCAGCAAATGACAGGAATCTGGAGAGAGGGAGGACAGAGTGAGAAAGTGTGCGAAGAGTCGGGGCTTTGTTTGGGCCGCGGGCCTCACCCCCGGTGAAAGTGCAGGGCGTGGAGAGAGAGCGGTGAGGGATGGGGATGGAGGAGAGCGCACTGGGCTGACCTCGCTGCAGGATCCCCTATTATCCCCTCCTCCATCCCTGTAAACGGACAGAAGCATGCCAAGACAGCTTCCCACCATTCCCCATGTAATATTTGCATATGAGCAGTGATCACATACAAGGGCGACTGCAGATGGTCATGATCCCCTGTCTTACACCCTCACTTGCGCCCACATGCCAAGCGCTGATTAGCATTCCCTCGCAACTCAATCGCACCACGGTGAGTGTGTACTTGAACACATTACATTCATCATGCTTTAATGCTGCGCCGGGTTTGCAAATTCGCCCCAAGTTGCCCATTGTTTACCCAATTAATTTACCAGGTACTGTACAGCGCAGGTGCCTCTTACGTGCGTTTTTCCTCCACTTAGGAACATAATGTGTGTAATTTGTTTCGATGAGGGATGAAATTGAGAGAAATGGCAGGAAGGGTGGAGGTGAAGGGATGGCGGGGTGTGTTTGGAGAGGAGGAATGGGCCGGGCCGGGCCTGGGTGAGGGGTGTGGTTGGGTATAAACGAGGGGACAGTGGGTTTTCTGTTGTTTTCCTGTTTTGAAGCCCTCCGTCCTGGCAACCTTGCACCCCTCCACTCTCCTTTTCTCTCTTTCTTTCCTTCTCCTCTTTCCACTCACACTCCCTCCAGAGTGGGAATCTTCCTAGACAGGCGTCTGTTGGGTCTGCGGCATCAGTCTTTTGGGAGCTCCGTGGAAGCCTGAAACCATGCTGACGTTTTTGGCGCTGGCGTCTGTCGTCCTCCTGGGAATAGGTAAAAAAAAAAAAAGAAATCTTTTTAACTTTGTTCAATTTTATTTTGATGATGTCCTGAAGAAGCCTGCATTGAATTTCATCTATTGCAAGTGAAGACCTAGAAATGATCTTTCCACTGGTGTGAGGTTAAAAGCTAACGTTGATGAAGAGGGCCTTTTCTGTTTTCCTCTTCAATGCTTACCTGAAATTTCAGGGGGTTGATGATGATAAAAAGGGTCAGTAGGCTTAGTAGTGAATTGACTGATCTGTCACTAAAATGCAACCTTTCCCTCCACACTGGATTAATGCTAAACTGAAGCATTAAAATTGATATCTTGGTCTTTGCTGTATTGATTTCATCCCAAAATGCCATTTGGGCACCTGTAGAGAATACAGTTTCTTTTCAGGTGCATTATGGTATGTGGCCCAGCACTGTCCATCTCAGTTCCTCTTATAAAGCAGGCTTCTCCAAGCTTGCAAAGTTAAAGGGCGCTAATATTATGACTTTTAAAACTGAAGGGCGGCAGAGTTTTTGCTCTCAAGCAGATGCAATGGCTTTTTCTATTCCTCTCCTGTCAGATATCTGCAGTTTTTGTCAGAATTTTAATTAAAAAATGTCAAGCGTGATTTCATTGACAAGTTTTGCAGGGGGTTGGCTGCACTAACGCTAATCGCTCAAGGAAGCTCGCAGTGATAGCTGTGAACTTTGCTCTCCGGGAGTTAAAAGAGGCAACAAAGAAGAGGGAAAAAAGCCCGAGAACGCTTAGGGCACGTAGCTGAGAATACCGTCACTTGTAGTGACCCATTCACATGCTTCGAGTGAAACTGCACAGTGCAAATATGATGTTGTGGTTAATGTTAAAGTGGCAGGCGTGCGCAGCTCCCAGCGGATTCGGTGGGTTGTTTGAGATGCTTGGTGCATTTTCTAGGGAAGTAAAATATGGATTTTGAAGCCAACACCAAATTAACATTGATCATTAAATATTATTCAAGCATAAACAGTGCTCATAATTAAGCCAACTTAATCCATATTAATGGAGAAAATGATGTTCCCCTTTGACTTCTAGAGACTAGCACCAATGTTCCAGTAATCATCCAAATATTTACTGAGTACATGTGTGAATCAATGGTGGATCTGACACCAGCAAATGTGCAGTTTAATGTGTGTCTGGGTGCATATCAAAGTATTTGGGATTTATTTTATGGAGTTCAAGAAGAAAACTAATGAATGGTGATGTGGGCACTGCCTTTTATGTCTCGTGATTACAGTAGGCACTGACAAATATTCAGGAACGTAGTGATTTAAGGAAAAATGCAAGTCACTGCATGTATTCACATCAAAAGTGAATTATTCTTTTTATGTATACTCGTGTATAACACTGTGCATGGCCTCGCAACCTTGTTCTCTTACAAAAAAAAAACCCACCATTAACATGTTCCAATTCTGCTCATTTTCTACAGTAGAAGGTTGTAAATTTATTCTTTACACCAAAATCCTGTTGGACTCCTGGATTTTTTCAAATTTTTTTATTCCTGTCAGTTGGGATGGATGGTTGTGATTTAACTACATCCACTTGATTTGTGTCTCCCAGTGCCTGAGCAGTCCCAGGCCATAGTGATTTACACCGGCTGGGAGCGCCACGCCCTGGTGGGTTCCGACATCCGACTGTCCTGCTCATTCTTCTCCTGGCGCTGGACCTCGGAGGACGTCACCTTTTCCTGGACATACAGGCCTGATGGCTCACGGGACAGCATTTCTGTAATATACACACTCACACACACACACACACTACACAAGGTTAAAGGCTATGTTACGACAGGTATACTAGCATCTGAGCATGCCATCACAGTGTAAAGAAAATATGCTGTGGTGTCGAACTTCCAGATAGTTGGCTGTCGCAATCCCGCAACCTGTGAAGAAATCAGTGAATCTCTGTAAAAATTCAAAATTTGTTTCAACCACATTAAAGCTCAACTTGTTTCAATTGTTTCGGAACAAACTTGATGCTAGCTCTACAAAAAAGGTTTAGTACCTTTGAGCTCCATTGTTTTGGTTTCACAGCCCGCAACTTTGCCGTTGTGATTCACTCTCATCGACCTCATCAGCGCGGTTTTCAGCCACAAGAGACAGCTGTTTTGGTGGAGAAGCTCTGATAAACCCGCCGTCCACAATCAGTTCAGCACTAAATGTCAGACAGAGAAAGTTAATGACTAGCCGGTGAACACAGCGAAGCATTTAGCATAAATCATTACAGCGGAGGAGCATCCCCTGCCCTCTTCTCCTTAAATGGAGTTCTGATGTTGTGTGCGCCAACTTGAAGCTGATCGCATTCAAGAGGCCACAAATAAATATTCAAGAAAGAAACACAAAAACGCCCTTTGCAGCAACAGAAATGTAGACTCGCCAACAACAGCTTTGTTTGTTGGCAAAAGACTTTTTTGTTTTCACTGTCTCCGCCCCTAACAGGCACAAAGACGAGCAATAATTTCGTCGTGAGAGGGAGTGGTGTGCTGACGTCACACGGCCTGATTCTTCAAACTACGGCAGTTTTTGGGATCATTTGCTGACTTGGTTTGTCGGGAATTCGAACACGGCTGATCATTTTTGCTACAGTAGAAGGTTGTAAATTTATTCTTTACACCAAAATCCTGTTGAACTCCTGGATTTTTTCAAATTTTTTTATTCCTGTCAGTTGGGATGGATGGTTGTGATTTAACTACATCCACTTGATTTGTGTCTCCCAGTGCCTGAGCAGTCCCAGGCCATAGTGATTTACACCGGCTGGGAGCGCCACGCCCTGGTGGGTTCCGACATCCGACTGTCCTGCTCATTCTTCTCCTGGCGCTGGACCTCGGAGGACGTCACCTTTTCCTGGACATACAGGCCTGATGGCTCACGGGACAGCATTTCTGTAATATACACACTCACACACACACACACACTACACAAGGTTAAAGGCTATGTTACGACAGGTATACTAGCATCTGAGCATGCCATCACAGTGTAAAGAAAATATGCTGTGGTGTCGAACTTCCAGATAGTTGGCTGTCGCAATCCCGCAACCTGTGAAGAAATCAGTGAATCTCTGTAAAAATTCAAAATTTGTTTCAACCACATTAAAGCTGAACTTGTTTCAATTGTTTCGGAACAAACGTGATGCTAGCTCTACATAAAAGGTTTAGTACCTTTGAGCTCCATTGTTTTGGTTTCACAGCCATAACTTTGCCGTTGTGATTCGCTCTCATCGACCTCATCAGCACGGTTTTCAGCCACAAGAGACAGCTGTTTTGGTGGAGAAGCTCTGATAAACCCGCCGTCCACAATCAGTTCAGCACCAAATGTCAGACAGAGAAAGTTAAGGACTAGCCGGTGAACACAGCGAAGCATTTAGCATAAATCATTACAGCGGAGGAGCATCCCCTGCCCTCTTCTCCTTAAATGGAGTTCTGATGTTGTGTGCGCCAACTTGAAGCTGATCGCATTCAAGAGGCCACAAATAAATATTCAAGAAAGAAACACAAAAACGCCCTTTGCAGCAACAGAAATGTAGACTCGCCAACAACAGCTTTGTTTGTTGGCAAAAGACTTTTTTGTTTTCACTGTCTCCGCCCCTAACAGGCACAAAGACAAGCAATAATTTCGTCGTGAGAGAGGGTGGTGTGCTGACGTCACGGCCTGATTCTTCAAACTACGGCAGTTTTTGGGATCATTTGCTGACTTGGTTTGTCGGGAATTCGAACACGGCTGATCATTTTTGCTACAGGGCCGACGAATTCAGAGGGTTTTTAGTAATTGTAGAGCACTTTAAGCAAACAGGATATTTGCAGATCATCGAACAGGAAAGCGTTTCTGACAGATGCAGGCCAGTGTACTATACAAAATGTCCTCGCACACTCAGACAGTAATTTATTCCAGCACACAAGTGCAGTTTGCATGTATTAACTTACTGTGGGAAACAACAAGCGCACAGAAACTTTCTCCCCTAATCTTCTCATTCCTCTTGCTGCCTCCTGCTCTTTAATTTCACTCTCCCTGCCCTTATCGTCCTGCCATCTCTCTAATCTCTCTATCTCCCCATCCTGACTGCGCCTCCCTCTGTCCACCTCCCTTAATCTCCTCTTCCCCAGCCCTGCCTTCTTTGTCCCTTCCCTCCTCTCTCATTATCTCCTCCCCTCACCTCCTTCGCCTTCATCCATCTCCCGCAGTGCCCTCACTTTGAAACTAGATTTTGCCCCCCCCTCCCCACTTATCTTCTGTCGCTCATTTCTTCACCCGCCTGGACAGATTTACGGTTTCATACGTCTATCTGTTTTCGTGTTGCATTTGTCCTTTTAAAATGTCGCATTTGATTTCTGACATGTTCATAGCATATGAAAGGTTGTGTGTAATTCATGGAAGCTGCTTATGTGTCTCACGAGCCTTAAATCTTCCATTAGAGAACTACTGAAAGCAACAATTTCAGCAAAATTTGACCTTGACCTTGTGGGAGTCTATGTCGTCAGCACTTACCCCTCCTTATCCCAGTTGTAACCCTCTGCCCATTTAGGCTTTGCCCCCAAATCAATTGCCATCGCTTTAAAAAAATCAATTCTTCGACCTCTGGATTTAATTAGTGACGACAATTTCCCATTTTAGAAGTCATTTTGGTAGTGCGGGTACGATTACTGGGTTTCGGTATCATACCAAAACCATTCTTTTTTTAAGTATCTCTCTTTTCAAAATACAATGGTAAACCTCCTCTTCTACAAAACTCTTATTTTCCATGAAAAGAAAAGGCCAAAGTTTTAAGTTATTACAACATAATCTTATTATGTCTAAACACAAGCAGCTGTAATAGATCTTTACATAAAATAGGTTTTACATAAAGCTGCCCTAATCAGTATTTTATATTAACAGGGGATTGAATCACTATGTGTAATGTCGCTCTTAGGGATCAACCCACAGAGAATTGTCACATGACTCTGTAGTCAGAGCGCTAAAGAGCATTTTAGTATCTTTCAGCTCATTGTTTTGGTTTTCCGGCCCGCAACTTCACTGCTCTGGTTCACTCTCTGGGTCCTCATGGTGTTGTTTCAGCCCAAGGAGGGAGGTTTTTCACCGAAAAAAAACAACAAATCCACCGTACACTACCCTGCCCCACACCGAAAGACAGGCCGACACAGTTAGAGACTGGCTGGTGAACACAGTGGATCATTAAGCAGCCAAAAGGCCGCACATCTTCCCCCAGGAATTGTTGGAGCACAAAATAAGAGTTTAACAACGTGAATGTTGGACTTGCGTTTGCCGGGTGGGCAGAAACGCAGCTCGGAATGATGCTAACGCCGTCCTGCATCTGTTTCTAAATAAGCAACTGTGTGCTAACACGTTCACCATGTCAGCTTTATGGGGTGTTTACAGCTTCCGCTGCCCCAGAGTAGTCGAAAAACATCAGTTACTGTAAGTTTAAATCGGGAATGATCTATCAGAACAAGTAGAACAAGTAAGCAAGACCATGGATTTGATTTCAACCTTCAGTACTTAACAGTTTTCAATACTCAGTGGTGAAGACTTTGGTTGCTACTAAAACAGTATTAAAATTCAATACCCTTGTCAGTTCAGCTTGTTGACCACCACAGGAAGAGGTAATCTATGAACTATAAAGAACAACTCTTGAGAGTAAGTACATGTCATTATGGTAACACCCCGTACATCAACAGCACAATGTCTCCTCTGTCTTTTACAGATCTTCCACTACACCGGTGGTGCCGCCTACGTGGACAACAAGGGCCCCTTCAGGGACAGGCTGGAGTTTGTGGGGAACCCCGGCCGCCGCGACGGCTCCATCCTGCTCAAGAACCTGGACTTCAGCGACAACGGCACTTTCACCTGCGACGCCAAGAACCCCCCTGACATAGTGGGCCGGCCCTCCAGCGTTCGCCTGCTCGTCTTTGAGAAAGGTGATATGGGAGGGAGCACAGTGGGTCCTGTGGGGGTTCCTCAGTAAAATTCACTTGCCCAGTATGTAAAGTCTAATGCCGGCATGGTCTTACATCTGCGTCTGCTCATTAGCTTTCCACTGAGCCCATATGGCATATTTTAGTGAATGTTTTTCGTCAGAAGCCAACTGTTCTCAATTGTCGTTATAATCCTTCCAAACTCCGAAATTAATCTCAATTTGTGCTGTGCATCAGAGTAAAGCAAGTACTGTGTTCAGACCAGTTGTTGCACTGCCTCGTTTAAAATTCCTCGCACTTCCCGTTAAATGAAATCAATTACAATGTTATCTCTTTCTCTATTTGAGATTGCTATCGCTGCCTCCCTTTCACTCCCCCCCCACCTCCTCCTCCCAGTCGTCTCCTCTTTCCCCTTTTCCATCGTGTCCCGCTGTCTCATCCCATCCCCCACCTTCTCCCTCCATTACTCTGCCCCTACTTTCACCTTTATTCTACCTTATCTCTCCGTTTCTTCATCTCCTCGTCTGCCTGTACTGCACTTGAATCCTTCATCTCTCATTCAGCCTTTATTTTACCTTTGCTTTTGCTTTTCTATATTCTACTTTCATCCCTCATTCCCTTTTCTTCCAGCTTTGTTCCTCCACTTCCTCCCCTCATCCATTTCCTCGCTCCTATGGCAACACTTTTCTTCTCTATCCCCTTTCCTGTTTCTTTCATCATACCTTTCTTTTTTCTTCCGAGCACTCCCAGCCTCTGCCTCTCACGTGCTTTCCACCTCTTCATACTTTTTATCCTCAAATTTCGCCGCATTGTCCTCCTCTGCTCTGCCTTCAAACACTCACCCTCTCGTCCTCTTCCTCTCCTCTGTCCACAGTGCCCATCCAGGCCGGCGTGATCACAGGGGCCATCATCGGGGTGGTGCTGGGCCTGCTGGTGCTCATCGTGGTCATCTACTACTTGATGAGGTTCCTGGTGGCGCGCCGCGTCTTCAGCCTCAGTGTCAGGTCAGTGCCCGGCCTGTGGCCGGCGGCGCTCTCCCAGTCGTGTCTGTGCCAGGGACTGGAGCTGAGGCCAGAGCCCATTCCTGGCATCGACAGCTGCGTGGCTAAGCTGGCATAGCTGTGGTGCCACGATTTGATTTGGTCAGGTGTGCGAGGTTTAAGTTCGAAATAATTAAGCTGGAAAGAGACACATAATGATCTCTCATCTAGATTTAATCTAAAAACCTTACTGCGTAGGTCCAGAGCGAGATGATTAAAAGTGGTGAGGCGTAGGTGTCTGATCATGAAGATGATGGATCCATCATCTTGCTTATACCTCTCCAATCTTAACACATCTCGCGCCAGGGGGCTGTTTGAGACAGCGCCGGTAGATTAAGTCGATGTTCTCTTCATGATGACTGCCAGGCAGTGCTGCCCTGTGACCACTGGAGGGAGAGGCGCATTCGACATTCTGACATTGTCTTTCTTTTGTCCCCTCCAGCAAACATGGCAAGAAAAAGAAAGAGGGATCACAGCAGAGACAGGCAAGTTCCCTCCACTCCTTCCTACACGTCCCCTCTCCCTCCTCCCCCTCCTCCTGCTCCCCTTCGTCTGCCTGCTCTCCTCATACACTCCATCACATGTACACATGCAAGTGCAACAGCTTTGCTTGCTGTCACATGCAGGCGCTACATAGTAAAATGACGTCCTTATGAAGAGATTACAGTAGCATTCAGGGTTTGACTCTTTGTGAGGCACAGGAAATGTGGTGTCAGAAGGGATATTCATCTATTTGGTTGCAGCACAATAGCACAAATCCAACATGACAGCGTATAACGGCACAGTTTCATAGTCGCGTCACCCCGATGCCAGTCCAAGCGGCGCCAATATGTCGGCGCACTCCTCCTCACAGCGACATATCAACAGCAAAATAACACGTCATTCAAACTCTGCCCGGCAAACGCTAATAACAGTATTCAGGCTGTTAAAATTCTAGTGCCGTGTCAGCGTTTGAGGTGCTTTAAAGCCCTACTGTTCCTTCTCTCTATTCCTCTCGCCTCACCCCTCCTTCGGCTCCCTCAGGGGGGGCAAAACAGAACGGTACTAGTAAACAGCCACAGGGCAAAAATCAAACCAGCGACTGTGAAATGGCCGAGGCCAGGTCATGGCGCTAATGCTATTGCTCTATTGAATGGGCCTGTGATTTGCTCGCAGTGGGGAAATGGATGGGAACCGCTGATTTCGCTCACTGGGAGTCAAATGAAAATCACTGGGCCTATTATGGTCTGGGCTGTTATCAGAGGTTTTACGCTGCTGCACGCCACAGATTTGGGGTATTTTTTTCTGCTTCTGTTCCTCACGGGAGTGTGATAGCCTCAAGTGGTGGATTAATCAGACATTTTGGTGGCTTGTATTCTTTTGTGACTACAAGGCACCAGGGCAAGTTCTGTTTGATTACTCTGTGGTAATGTGGGGGCTGGATAGTTGCGGGGGTTTTTTTTTTTTTGTAATCGACTGTACGCCTTGCATGCTGATAATGAAAAGAGGGAAGTCAAGGGATTCCAGTTCAAGGCATTTTCCCGAATCAGAATTCAGCTTTGAAATGAGAAACGCACAAAGATATCCAGGGCTGGAGATCAAAGGTGTTGCTGTGACAGCAAATCATTTAGCCGCAGGTATACGCTAGTGTAAAGACGACTAAGGGGAAGAGGCCGGCTTCTGCCGGCGGTTTGGACTGCGGCACCTCGGCCCCTGTGGGTCCAACCTAGGGGGCGACACCAGCGAGGGCCAATCCCCTTCCTCCTACCTCAAAGCATTGCACTCTCTCTCGTCTCCCCGGAGCCCCGCTTCCTCCCTCTGTCTTCTTCTTTCCTTTCTATTGTGGTGTGATTGTCAGGTTACTCTTGAGTTGCAGTCGGTGTTCTCAAGTGCCTACGGCGGGTGACAGTGCATATATGAATAAATAACTTGCCGCCAAAAGGACACTGAAAGATTTGACAACGTTGTCATTTACAGTTACTCTCCTGCAAGTCTCGGCTTGGAAGAAAACACAGCAAAAACAGCTATTCCATACAGCTGGCACTCTCTGGTTTTGTATTTTTATTTATTATTTCCCTCAGAGCCGATTCCTCTCTTGTAGCTACGCCACACACGGAGAGCACCCATGGGATTTCATAATGCGCTCATAAATGGTTGTTTGATCAAATGGCCCTTATTGGGAGGCTCTGCTGACACGACACGATTTTGTATCAGCCTCACCATCTTCGTTGCTCTCCGTTTGCTTGGCTTGCACTGCGAATCTCCGAAAGGCTGTGGGTGGGTGAGGGAGGGAGGGAGGGAGGGAGGGGGTGAGACAGAGTGAGACAGAGAGACAAAGGACAGAGAGTGTGTGTGTGTGCGTGGTGTGTGTGTGGGAGTTGTGGGAGAGGAGTTTACCCTGCAGCCACACTCACTCAAAAAGCTCCGCACACACACTGTACTGGAATGATAATTGAGTGCTCTCGGTATCGATCTAAGCTCTCACGCATGCGCGCACGCACGCACGCACACACACACACACACACACACACACACACACACACACACACACACACACACAGGCACATACATATGCACAAACCACCCAGTCTTCTTTCCATCCCCACATTGGCCCCCCTTGATTTCACTTCACTTCACTTCACTCCCTCCCTCACTCTCTCATTCACATTCCTTTTATCCGGTCCCCTGTCTCCCTCTCTCCAGTCGCATCTTCCTCCTCCTCCTCCTCCTCCTCCTCCTCTCCTTCCCCACCTCCCGCCTTTGACTTCCTCGCTGACCATGAGAAGCATCTATCTGTCTGTAACTCCCCCTCCCCTCTCCCCTTCTTGCTCCCTCTCTCGCTCTGCTGTTCCTCCCACACCCCTCACCCCTCCTCCCCAACACCACCACCACCATCGCCTCACTCCCTTTCCAGCTTCTCTCCTCTCCCTCTTCAGGTCTACTGGGTTCTGATCAGCTTTGGTTCTGGACAGAAAATCACTACCTCTCACTCTTCATCTGCCTCTCAATCTCTCCCTCCTCACCTGTCACCGTCTCTTTTTAGTATGCAGCAGGGGACACAGCCACTTACCAACCTATCCACCTCCCCACCAATCTTTCCCATTTTGCCACTGTATCCACATCTCCTTTGAAGTGTGTGCAGCTCCTGTAACAAGGGTGGTTCTGCATTCTGCCCGAGCAGGCTGGAGTGTGTGTTTACAAAGCAGCCCCGTCATTAGCGTGGGAGCTCCGTAATGCATTCCAGCACAAACTGAGCCTACCATGGGATGCATAACGGTAAACAATACAATGATATATGTGAGAATGTTAGCATGATCGAAGTTAATGACAGCGGATGGGCTGTGCAGCGGCCCCGTCGAGCGGGATGTTCGCCGTAACATACGCCTCAATTGCTGTCTGATCAGAGTGTGTGCTGCTTCTGCACAGTGCATAATTAAAGATGATACATTTTTTCCAATGCAATCAGTGGGGTATTATTAGTCAAAGCTTCAGCGAGTAGGAGCAGCCTCTGGTGTGCTTTCCACCGTTGACTAACCTGATGTGTTAGAGCACAAGTATTTCAGTCTCCAGTCCTCAGATCCAGCATGCTTCCCGTTCACTGTCTGTCTGTCCTTGGTAACACTTTACAACAGTGTACTGGCCTGTAGTTCAGCCTGTGGAAGTGTATTTTAAATACACTCTGTTGTGAAAACCATTACATATGAGCGAACTTTCATTAAGCTCCGTCAGAGCATTATCTAGCACTTGTGATACTTTTCAATAGGTTAACTCACAGGTTAATGCACTGGAATACAGCTATTGTAAAGTTAAGTGTTGCCTTGACCTCATCTCTACTCTGTCCAGTCCTTCCTGATGGATTTGTTGTGCTCAAATGAAACCTCACTTTACTTCCTTTTCCCTGTTCCTCCTCTTCCTTTTATAGATTTCGTCTTAGAGATGTTTTTAGATATTGCACAGACAATATCCTGAATGAGTGGGAGTGAATGGATGAATTATATAAATGCTAGTTGGAAAAACATTTGAAGCTGCTGTTGGCCCTTCTTAAAAAAAAAAATGAAATAAAATAAAATAAAATACCTGTCAAGCAGGTCTGTCCCTGACCACAGCCACAGCATAAAAACAAATCATTTATTCTCCTGCACACTTGAAAATCAAAAAGGCTAGATTCAAGCAATTCAAATTTGGTTATGGGTTTTATGTGTGGTAACCATAACCATTGTTTGAACAGTATTTAAATGTTTGGTAGTGTAGCATATCCTGACTACAACCAGAAATATAGTCACTGAAAATGTATCATAGATTTCTCGATATAATTTAGGCGTTTTTATAAACGTCATGCTTAGCGAGGTATTTTCTACCTTGACACGAAAAACATGGTCAAATCTAAGACGTCGGATATCATCCAAAAATATCTGCCGTTCAGACCAGTACCGGCCGGTTCCCGATTAAAATCCAGTCTGTTATAAAGTAAGTGTGTGTGTGTGTGTATGAGTGTGTGGTATTGATCAATTGTCACGCAGTTGTCACAGGTGTATGGAGCCTGCCTGCCACTGTGTCCCATCCTAACGCATGGTTACCTGTTTTGTCACCCCCTTACAGCTCTGGACACCGCCCCCTCTCACTTGCTACCCCCTCCCTTAAAAGGACTGTCTCTTTACCTCCTCACCCCTCTCTGTCTCTCCGTATGTCTTTATCTCTTCTGCTCCTCCTAAATGTGTTTTTCTCTCCTCTTCACACAGCTCCAGCTGTCTTGCGACCCCCATCTCTCATCCTCTCACCCCTAACGCACCCATCTCACCCCTCCTTCCCTACCTCCTTGCCCCCTCTCTCTCTCTCTCTCTCTTTCTATCTCCCTCACGCTCCTTTCCTCCTGAAGTGACTCTCCTCCCCTGTTCTCCACCCGACCCCCTCTCCCTCCTCCCCCACAGGGCCCCGTGCCTCCCGCTGAACCCTCCAAGGTGAAGGCGGCTGCCTCGGAAAAGAAGAAGGAGTCACGCAAGGATAAGAAATAGGATACGGGGAGGGGCTGGGGCGGGCTTGCCAGCCGGCTGCTCCAGCCCGTGCGCCAGGCGATGGCGAAGGCCCAGCCCAATCAGCAGCAGCGATCCATAGTCAGAAAGACAGAGAGGGTAGGGGGAGGAGGGGAGGAGGGCTCAGGCCGGGTGCTGATGACCATCGAGCTGGAGCTGACCCGCAAAAATGGGGAGGAGGGGCCCAGCGGCGAGGGAGCGATGGGGCGGTCCAAAGCGCTTGGCCTTCTATCCCGCCTCGCCAATCAGCTCACCTTCAAGTAAAAGACCAATAAGGAGGCAGGGGAGGCCAAGGGGGCGGGGAAGCTATTGGGGATAAGACAGTGGGAAGCTTACTGGGGAGACAACAGGAGAGTGAAACCACAGACCTACTTTACACCCACCACAATGCCAACCTGAGTCCCTGAATAAATGAGTCAAATCATATCTGCTCTTGTCGCAGGCTGACGACTGTAGATGCAGCAGCTATATGGGCCGAGATCTGAGATGTCGTGATAATCTCTTACACCAGCTGGCACCCCAAGTACTTTTGTTAGGTCACAAGATATGAAACCCTAAGATGGCTGGGTTTGATAACAAAGTCTAAAAAGTGGCTCCCCAGGTTTTGCCTTTCTGGTTCCTTTCATTGTGATCCTATCCGCCGAACACGCTTTCTCCAAGTGCGTCCGATACGCATCACGAATCCCCAGCTGCAGGGACAAGCCAATTTGCTTTCTTTATGAAGGCGACGTGTCAAACTCTAACTTTCTCCCATCGCGCTGATCTTCTTTCCTTTTCTTCTCCTATCCCATTCTTCCTCTTTCACTGTGAATTTCCTGACTTTCTTGTTAATTCAAATTACAAAAGTGATTTATATGCTAACTGCTCTATCCTGTTTCCCTTCCTCTCTCACGTCCCTTCCCTCTTTTCTTCCTTTTCTTTCTCCTATAGATAAAGGTCTGACTTCTCCATGACTGCCTCCACTCCTCTAGTCTGCTCCCTCCTTTTCTGCCCTGCCTGATGCAACCCCCATTATTTCCCATTATTTCTACTCTTTCAAGACAGCACTGGCTGTAAGAACCGTCCTACAATATCGGTGGCAACGGTGTCAAATAATTTTTACAACGCCTCATCAGAGACCCTGTATACGCTCATTGGGCAAACTGTCAAACTGTTTAAGGCCTAACTACGCACATAACTTCCTTAAGAGGAACCCCAAAAGACATCCGTCTGTATTTAGAGTCTCCTGAATCTTCCCCCCTCAATGTTTACGACTCAGTCACACGCACTGAGTGGAGCTGCGAGTGCACTCTGGACTTCAGATAGAGAAAAAGAGCGAGGGAGAGGAGAGCGATAGTGGGAGAGAAATATGATTCCTGCTCTCAGCCGGTGTAGATAGAGGTTCAAGCCCTCAAGCTCAGGGTGATTCAATCCTCTCACATTTGAGCTAATGGAGGTTGTCGCCGTGTCCCTGCCCTGGCTAAAGGGGGCCTATTTCTGGCCCTATAAGAGCGCACGGGCTTACTGTAACAGCTGCACATTTTTCAGCCAACGGGAGGGGGAGGTGTGTAGGGGGGGGAGGGTGGAAGAGGCGACCAGGGCGGGCGGTGGGGGGCGCCTGCTGCGCTTGTGTGTGCCTGAGTGCATGAGGCTGTCTGCTGTTGACTCGATGGCCGGCGACTGACAACGTGGAATGACGTCACGGCCCCCGAGGGCTGGCGGATGCTCTCAGGAGTCTGACAAAAGGGCTTACCAGGAAGAAATGTAGCTTCTGTGCTCTCAGTTATTTTAGGTCCAGTTAATCTGCACGCACGTTAAACTCCTCGCCAGCCTAGGGCTAATTATTTTTGCGTGTGCTGGTAAGCAGGTATCTCTCTCTACATCTCCGTCCCTGCCTCCTCTGCAGTCTTCCCTCTTCAGTTATTCACTCTTCATCTCGGCTTCCATCTTGGGATTCATCTCCTCCCACCAAACCAGAGTTTCTTTCTCTCTGTCCTTACGTCTTTGGCTTCCTTTATCTCTTCTTCTCCTGATCGTCTTGTGACTCTGCACTGCATTATTCCCCAACAGAAAAGGCCTAAACAAAATCCACTCCACTCTTTAAAGCCTCTCCTTATCTGACTGACAGGCCTACTGCTAAATGCTGCACTCTTCTCTCCTCTCTTCTGTCCTTCCTCCTCCTCCATGCCTTCCGTATTCTCTTTTTCAAACTCCGTAGTGGACATCTCTTTCCCCTCCCTCCGTCTTGCCCAGTGATCGACGAACGCCCTCTCACTTGCCCTTCAAAATGCCTCCTCCCCCAAAGGCATGTCCCCTGCCAGCCCTCCTTCCGCCGACCCCTTACTGTCTTATTTCTGCTGATTCAAATGCCAAAATGGTCTCCTCTGCCCTCAACTGGCAAAGGAAGGAAACACATGGCCAGAAATCCGCCTTTAGTTCTCGCTGAAGACAGAAACTTATAATCTAGCTATCTCTTCTCCGGTCGCAAATACGACGTGTGTTTTATGTATATGTGTGTCTATTTAAAGAGTGTTAAAAAGAGATATGTTATAAAGCAAAAAAATAAACAACAGTATGTCACCCTAAGTAAAGCAAGTAATGTTTTCTGAGACGTTTTTTTTACATGTGTACATGAAAACACATGGAGAACATGTTTATCGAGGCAGGGATGAAATGTAATAGTATTTGATGGAATATGCCATTATATTTCTGACCTTGCGTGTTATGGATGGTACTGTGTGGCTGCACGTTTTATTTCCGAGGCAAAGGGAAATTGCGGTTGTCGTGCGATGTTAGAGAGAAGATGAAGGGGGGGTTGATAAGGGTTCGGTTAGCCTGGAATTCAGCGCACTGTGGCTGGGGAGAAAAAAAAGGGGAGGACGGTGGTTGCTGTGGGAGGAAGCTTTGGTGGAAGAGACTTATCTGGTGTGTTAAGCCAAGCCAAAAATCCATACGTAGTCACTACAGATAGAGCCTGCTCTTCCCCTATAGCTTTCTTTTAAAGGTGCTCCTTCCCCAACCCTGAGCCAAAGATGGATTGCGATCTGCGTGCTTGATATGCAGGGTGGATAGTGTGGACTTGAATGTTCCTTTAAAATTCATAACAGGAATGGAGGTGCTAAAACCCACATCTTTATAACTGGAGATCTTTTCACTAGTCGCTGTTTAACTATCCAGTCAAATGGATTAGTTCGAATGTTTTCTTCTTTTTCAGCAAAGCCACACAGACACCTGACATAAGACAGCATTAAAATGCTTTTTAAAAATGTTTCGTCTGTATGTATCATGAACTGTATTAGTCATAGTTGCAAAATAACATTTCTTCATTTGAAATGACTGGAGCTTCTTACATTTTTTTTTTTACATTTACTTTAATGCTTTTTTGTAATTCCAGAGCACTAACAACATTTGATGACTCTGTATAATATGTTGTAAAAAGAACATAAATAAAACCTAAAGCCCCAAGCACAGCTGTTATCAACAGGAGACAAAGAAACCCAGCTGAAAATATCTGCAGCTTTCTTTCTTTCTTTCTGTTCCAAGTCCCAACCATTGCTGTCACGTCTCAGCAATGACTTACTTTCGTGAACATTTCAAAAGGAAAAATTCCTTCTAAAGTGAGATATCCACCATTTGAAATATCTGAGTGCTCCGATGGCTCGCATGAAAGTAAAACTCATTATGGAATATCCATCCATTAGCTATACAACTTACCCTTTTGAAGGTCGGGGGGGATGGGCCGGAGCCAATCCCAGCTGACATTGGGCAAGAGGCGGGGTACCCCCTTCAAAGGTCGCCAGTCTATTGGTCTATGGAATAGCATTAGTCTTATTAACTATGTGAAGACGTTTGCATACACAATAAGAACATTTTAGAGGATGTAATCTGGAGACTTAAAATGCTGAACAATGACCACCGGGTGTTTTTTCCTTTTAAACACAAAAGGAATTTGGTTTGGAATTAAATTTGGAAACTCCTCTGCTCCAAGATGGCATCTGAGAAGTGAAATGGTTTCGCCTCATCATGCCCCTTACCTACCTACCTACCAAAAAGTAATGATGAGGAACTGAAAATAAAGCTGCAGTACGTGAATGACTGGCTGACGGGATGATGGCATGCATTGCTGCTTGCTCACTATTTTGTAGACAACCAGATATACAAAAAAGTTAAATTTGTGGTTTTAGATTAGATAGTTACTATATCTTGACAATTAGCTGGGTGCAGTGACTCCCCAGAATCTTGTGGCTGCCAAATCCTTTTTACATTTCTTCAGGTGTACAAATTTTAAAAAATCAGGTAATTGTCAATTTATGATCCTTAGAGGCGCTGGAAGGCATTTTTTTTTAAAACAAGTGAAGATTCAGGACAAAGCCAGGGGAGTTGTTTCCTTCATCTTCCAGTCTTTTACGCTAAACTAGGCTAAGATCATTTCCTCCTGGCATAATGCTAATAATAATTCATGTCATATCAGAGTTACATATCGTAATCACCACTTTGTCACTTGTAAATAGCCTTCACTTCAACATAATCTCTGCCAAGGATGCTATGTTTTCTCCCCGTGTCGGTTTATTTGTCGGCAGGAGTACCCAAAAAGTACTGAACAGAATTGCACCAAACTTGATGGAGAGATGGGGCCTGGCCAAGGGAAGAACCCATTAAATTTTGGGGCAGATCCACATCATTTACTATGAATTTGAATTTTTATTTCTCTTAATTCTGGTGTATGTTGTTTGACACTGGCCTTGGCGGAGGTATGCGCTCTACTGAGTGCCATTCTAGTTTTCTTATTTGTCAGGAGTATTACAAAAAAAGTGCTGAACCGATTTGCACTGAATTTGGTGGAGGCGTGGGCCAGGGAAGGACCCATTACATCTTGGTGCAGATCCAGGAATTCTTTATCACTCTCCTTAACAATGCAAGACAGGGCATTTTTCGACATTTTCGTCAATATTTGGCCTTGGCATTGACTGCCATTGTAGTTATGACTGAGAGAGTTTTTTGTTTTCTTTTCTTTTGAAAGCTCCAATATATCTGTCTTGGTGCTAAAAGGTTATGGAAGTACCATCAAAGTCCACTATTAAAAGAAAAGCAACTGAACAAGCACAGTATTTGTAACCCTCACACTTCCAACTCTACAATAAAACAACCGTCACTCAACATCACTAAAATTTATTGAAATTTCACACCTGTATAGTTGCCAATAATGTTTGCTTGCTAAGTAATATAAAATTCTTTGAAGAGATAAAGCTGAACGTAGCTTTCCCATCATGACCTTCCCTCCAACATGATGTGAATGAGGCATCAACTCTTACTGTAAAATTAAAGACACGAGTGGTATCGATAGTCTTCTGTAACTAACTGTAGGCGACTGCAGCAAATAGGCGTATTTCCCCAAGTGTTTAACTATTCCTTCGAGTTATCCTGTTGCTAAGGTTTTGTTTGTACAAAAAGGAGAGGACTCCAGGTTCGGTCCATTTGTTGCTTTCAGACCTTTTCGAATTACGAATATGTAACAGTAAGGTTTGCTGAACAGCGGCCACTGTGGCCACAAGTGGGACTTGCGAGATAAAGACACCGCATTTCCCTCCGTTTTCTTACATGATAAGTCAGTTGATTGTTTTCATTTTATATTATAAAAATATCTAAATCTGTGTTGAAATGCATTGTAGCAATAGCGCAAGTATAGTCATGAAGTCTGTAAACTTACACAATGTCGAGAGTTTTCTAAAATTAGCCAACATTAGCCACCATAAGCTACTTAAGCTACATAAGGCTGTAGCAAAACCCCTGAGTGTATTGAATCTAGCAAGGGCGTGTTTTATTGCTTACAGTTATGAATTTGACTTTCGAAAGAAGAATTAACACAATGCGCCACTTAAAAAAATCTCCATTTAAGTTAGAAACGAGTGTTAGCCAAATAATAGTAGCTTTCTCTTTCTGTTGCCTGTTGGTCCACTGGGATTTAAAATGACCTGTTTGATTATTTTTCTGGCTTATGCTACAGCTAAAATTTGAATCTCTACATTTATGTCTGGGCAATAGGACACTTTAATAAGAAGCTTTATTATGTTTATAGTGCCAGACTCTAGTGGTAAGGACAACAAAACATGCAAGCAAAAAAACAAACAAAAACAAACCCTTTAGTAGGCACACTACAGGGGCTCATACCAATACTGAAGTATAGAGCCCATACAGTATTAGAGGCATTGCAATGTAGGAAGAGCCTAATCGTAAAATCAACTCTGAAAGTAACTGGAAACTGGTGAGAACACATTTGGTCCTTATCTGACACGGGATCATTCGCTGCATCTGTTGTGTGGGTGCAGTGGTGATGACCTGCCTTATGTTCTACATATGTTGGACTTTGAGCTAATTGCGGCGCTGTAGTGGCTATGAATCACTCTGAATTCAAGCTGAAGAGAATCGTTAAAAAAAAAAAAAAAAAATGTTAATAGTTCATCTTTGAAAATTAATTAATAAATGATTAAACAATTTAGCATAGGATTTATTTGCAGAACAGACCTGAGGATTCAATCTGTGCTCGGAATCCAAACAGCTGAACACCCTGCCTCATTTTCATTATAAATCTCGAGGGCCAGTAACGGTCCCCCATTATTACGTTTGTTATAAATGCTGTATGTTATGTAGAGCGCAAAGTTTCATTTGTTGTGTTGACAGCAGTGATTGATGGGCTGCTGTTCTCCATGGGACCTCGTGTGTGATGTGTTGGGAGTGGGGGATATATTGAGCAGGTGCAGGTACACACACTGAAACCCCCTCTCTGTGTTGATATATGTGTGTTGATATATGTGTGGTGGTGGTGCCTGGGTGCAGAGAAGCCCTGGGATAGGAGTGAAGTTTGGAGGGGGGGGTGTATGGCTCAGGTTACCCTGACAGGAGGGACCAACAAGAGGGGGGGGAGGTGGGATGTTTGGTGTGGGGGTGCCAGGCCCAAAAAAAGCCACCAGTGTCTTCCACACGTGGGGGCGGGAGGTCTCAGCTGTGACAGGGCCCCTGAGCGCTGTCCTTCACATTATAACCTGCCGTCGTCTGGACGTCCAGCATGGGCAGAGGGGTAAGTTTGCTTCAATTCTCAAAACAACTTAGAGGAACTGATCTTATTACCTCCATGGTTTTTTATTGTACCAAGACCCTGGCTTCCTGTCCTAACTGAGTGAAAGAACATGACTCAGTTTCCGTGTCCCTGCTGTAACTTATGTAGAGCATATGGCGTGGATGTGCATCATGGAAAACTACTGAGTTTTCTAAACGTGTCTGCAGGCCGCGATGTCCCGGAGCGTCGGAGTGCTGCTATGTTGTTTTTTTTTTCAAAGACAGTAACATCTTAGAATGATGGCTTTGCTTCTCAATAGGTTTTGTTCCCGGCTTGTTGTTTATTTGTGTAATTACGTAATTTTGTTTTTATTCCTTCTATCAGGCTGATTCCATTTACCTTTATGGAAGGACAGGCTGGTAATTGTCCTCGCACACAGCGGGGGGAAATTGCTATGCCAGACACATTTCAGGCACTCCAGCAGCTCTGTGCTCCCTCTTTGGCTCTTTTTGATTACATTTTCACTGTGTCACTCGCTCACTCTCCTCTCATTCTCTTTGTATAACCCTCCTTCACTGACATGCACACGTGCTGCTAAGAAGAGACTGACAGCAGCAGATGATTTCCATGATGCACCACTCTTCCAACTGTTTCTGACATAAACACTCTCTCGTACAAATGAGGAACTCGTACGATGAGAAAAAATATTTTCTCCTCCGTAGTCAGTGAATAGTTTGCCAATAGTGCCAGGAGATTGAAATGAACCAGCCCACACAAAGTCCATTGTGCTCACAATAATGCTTGTAATATGTGGCTATGAGAGAAAATGGCTAAGCACAACACGGTTACAAGCATGTTACTTTTCCCACATTTTTTTTCCGTGGGCGTTTCGGATGATAGCCCACGGGCCTGATGTATGGTAATCTCTCCCTTTCCCCCCCCAGTCTGGTGCAGAGAATGGAGGGAAGAGGAAGAAGAAGGACAGGGACTTGGATGAGCTGAAGAAGGAGGTGTCACTGGTAAGAAAAACAAGCTGTCACTGCTCCAACCCACACTCACTCTGCACAGTGATTGATTCCATCGCTGCTGCTCCCAAACTATCCCCAAATAGTGTTATGCCAAAGACACCACGTTACTTAACAAGGCCATAAATGAAAACAGTGGCCCGTAAACAAGATGGCAATCCAACCTGCTTAGTGTAGTGAGCTGCAGATGAGTTCTAAGCCAGCCTGTCCTCTCCTATCTGTTCTACCACCCTCTGGCTGCTCTTCTTTGTGCTCGGAAAGATACTGAATAATTTGTGGGCCACCAGCAGTGTAGTGCAGAGTTTTTTTGTCTTGTGCAGCGCTGTAGCTCTTTGAGGTGCTGTCAAAATCGCAGCCAAGCAATGCCCGTGAAAACTGGGGTAAGTTTTGCTGCTCGCGCTATCTCCGATAAAGCAGCTCTTGTCAGTTATCAAGTTCGCCTGTGACTGATTAAAGAGAAGAATTCCTAAGATACTGTCAACATTTTGGAGTAGTTTTGTGATTAAGTGATTGGTCTGCCCCATGAAATACTTCCTCATTTGGTGATTTCCTATGTTTTTTTCCCCAGAAATCCTTTAAACAACCACCAGACAGTGGTTGTGCAATATTGGGCGTAGAGGCATATCAACAAAGCTTAACGAACAAACTGTTTTGTGAACTCTGGGGCATGTCGTTGTTTTTGGCCAAATCAGCTGGTGAAACTGAAATTGGTGGATTTTCCCCTTCCCTCATCGAATGAAGGAAGTAGCCCTTCGTTCTGTGGGGCTGACACCATCATCATCAGTTTTGTGGTGTTTTAGCGCCAAACTCGCTCTTAAGATCTAAAAACACTATCTTTACGTGGCCTTCTACCAGTTATACACAGGATTGTCAATAAAAAATACACCACCGAACAACAAAATAAACCCCCCAAACAAAACATACAAGAAGAAAATCTTTTGAACAGTGTTAAAAGGGTTTTAGGGTGGATTTTTTTCTGTTTGCAACATCAAGCAAACAGTTTTAATGGGTCACTTTTTTACTACTGGAGAAGTAGATTTGCTCGCCTAGTTTCAGCACTAAATGGAGATGCAGGGGGAGTGGACATGACTCTTTGACCTCTTCGATCTGTCATGAGGAATGAATTGTATATTTAAAGTCCCGGAAATCCATCTTAGCTGGAGAGAATAAAGTGTTTTTGACTTAAGATGGAGGGGTGTAATGCATCAGTGCTAAGCCCTCGTGATCTATTTGACCATTACTGTGGTCACTTATTGCACTTCCCTTTACAGCTACAGCCATACTGTTCCAGTTCACATAACAGAGCGGTGAATGTCTTGCTGTAGATTAGTAAGTAAAGCTGCCCATTCGTGATACGTCAAAGACAAATTACCTTTGCAGTTATTTTACTGGCCAGTTAAAATGGCCGTTATTCTGTTTTCCGTTTCTGTTCCACTGAAGCACATATTAAAAAAGAAAGATCATTTTATCCCTGCAGGATGACCACAAAATATCTCTGGATGATTTGGGAAGACGCTATGGAGTGGAGCTCACACGGGTAAGGACAAACACGGGCACGCACACACGGGCACGCACACACGGGCACACACACGGGCACACACACGGGCACACGCAAACACTATCATTTACACGTGCACACTTTCACACAAACACACAAGAAAGAGCAGAAGGAATATCCCCTATAGAGATGTAATCTCTGCTCACCTGTACAGGAAAGCAACATCCAGCTCACCTTGAGCCCCTCTTCATCTTTAATCCCTGAATCACACACAAACACAAACACACGCACTTTGATGCAGCAACTCCTACAATCACATCTACAGGCACATTCAAATACATCATAAAAGTCGTCATGCTTTGACCACGTTTGCTGCTTACCTTTAGCCTGACACTGCAGGTGTAATGAAACTGATTTTATCTTTTTAATATTAGCATTTAGAAAATAGAAACTGGTGTGCTCAAGAAATAGCACAAGCTCTATAAAAAATGTCAAGCACCTTGGTATTTCTGGTATATACACAAATCTTCAGTAAATTAGACCTTGATACTATTAGGCATAAAATTGGGGAAAAAATGTTCAATACAGCTAAATCCAATAGTTTTATGGCTGAGCAGTTTAGATGAGAAGACTCACCCAGTTTGTTATACATGTGGTGTTAAATAAGCCAGGCAGGAATACTTGATGTTCTGCAGCTGTAGCAGTAAAATTGCTTTTTAAGCCACAGTGAAAATGGGGCCATTGTGTTGTAATAAGATTCCCCGCACAGACTGAAAGTCATTCATTCCTAAAAACTGCTCTTCCCCCAGGGCCTGACCAACGCCAGAGCAGTGGAGATTCTGGCCAGGGACGGTCCTAACACCCTGACTCCTCCCCCCACCACGCCGGAGTGGGTCAAGTTCTGCCGTCAGCTTTTCGGCGGCTTCTCCATCCTGCTCTGGACCGGTGCCATCCTCTGCTTCCTGGCCTACAGCATCCAAGTGGCCCTGGAGGACGAGCCGCCCAATGACAACGTGAGAGAAACTGCTTGTAAAAAAAATAAATAAAATGCAATGCGTATGCACAGGCATGCACCTTACATATTGATCAGACACAGGAAGATATGCAAGTATGCAAAGACAGTTACACTGATTAAAAAGGTACATTAGACATGTATAAAGGGGTACAGACACAAACACATAGATTTACGGTTTCACCTGTCTGCATCTTCTGTATTTTTCCATCCACCGAGATGAGGGTTTATATTTACAGATACACGATTTAAACACATTGTTCCGACACAGATACTGCACATACAGTATGCAGACATTCACCCAAACCAAATTCTTCTTCTAATCTTGACACTAAATCATCTTTCAGCACTGGTAAAAAAAAAATGTGTTGATTTGGGGATTTCCATTACCCTTCTATATTTGGTTGATATCCAAAATCAATATTTACATTATAATTTGGTTATTTTATGTAAAAATCTCATACAATTTTCCTGCATCACATCTGATAAAACTCAAACCATCACGTGTAGAACAAATCCCTCTTTTCCCATCTTGTTATTGAGGTTCTGAATCAAGTTGCCGATTTAAGTTACTGAAGTCAGCCATAGTCAGTTTCACGTCATATCATGACTGAGGAAATTCTCATGTAACAGTGTATGCCAATCTTCCACTGAATGAGCATCTTTAGAAATCCAAAATTTAAATTCTTGTTATATACCTTCAATATGTTGAGGCGAATTTAAGCCCAACTTGCCGCTCCATTAGGGTGTATAATGCAGCCTGTGTAATATTGGCATGGGCTGTTTAAGAATTTCTTCTAAGAGCGATACATCTTCTAAGTGACAATATAAAACAACTCACTCATCTGTGTTTAATAAACAATCATCAATCAAATTGGACACAACAGAATAAAAAAAAATATATATAAAAAAAAAAATATCATCTCTTTCAATAATAATAAATCAATCAAGAATAATAATATTATTATATTGTTACACTTACACATTTTACAAACACTTACTACACGTACGCATGCCCTAACTTAAACCAAATCCTAGATCTAGTCATAACCTATAGAGACCAGTAGTGTGAAAATCTTTCATACGACCTCCACGTAACCATGATGGCGTCTTCAGGTCTAAATCTCCTTTCCGAATGTCCAAAACCGAGTGGCAACACAATTCGGACACAAGAACCAACACATGGCCAACATTCACTAAAGGAAGTAGATCAGAGAAAGAAGAGGGAAGAGGAAAAGGAGGGAAAACTTAGGGGCATCAAAATAGCATTAAAACACATTTAAGAACACAGATTTCCAGGTACACACTGACGCAGAAGTGTACCCCCCCCCCCCCCCAGAGGGTGTGATGTCAAAACAACCGCTGACACTGGTCTCGGCTCTGGCATTTGAATGGATAAATACTTAGACCAACCGCCGAGCAAATGGAGCTAAGCAGTCAGCCATACTGCACTTTATGGAGCTGAGTCATTATGCAATCATCATTCAGTGCTCTCCAAACCCCAGTCAGCATTAAACCCTTGCATAATACGCAGTAACATACAAGCAGATAGACACACGCACATGCACACACGTGATAGCTTTAATCTCCCCATGATTTAATCTCTACATTCAGTGCTGAGTATGTACAGCTGGATGCTCTGGTGAGCTACTTCAAAGCTCCGACTGCCTGCAGCTCTGGCACTTTGAGCCTTTGCATAATGTACAAGCAGTTATTTAGCATGAAAATCTACCCTAACAGGCCTTTACACATCGTTGTTGTCTTAATTCAACTTGATTTTCATTATTTCGGTGTACTCACTGAGCTGAAAGACTTTCGCTTCCTTGGTTTGAGAAAACGTTTGAGCATCCCTAAACTGCTGAAATGGCACAATGTACTGCCAGTTTAAAATTCCAGTTGGTAATCTGGAGATGAAGCGTTTATTGTTTCAATCCATTAAACTTTAGTAGGTTTAAAGTAGACACCTGCCTGGACAGATGTTGCTTGTATAATTTTGTACAACTGGTGAACAAGAACAAGTATCTCCCGAAGCGAAGGGTGGCAAAATAGCTGTGACTTAAATCAGTAAAAAAAAAAAAAAAAAAACCATGTGGAGACAAAGAGGGGAGCAGGAAACAAAACACTGAAATGGAGGCAAATGTTGAAAACACTGACAATTTCTGATGATAGAAACGTATTTCCTGGTTCAGAAGATTTTGCACTGCTCTGGTAAAAAAGAAAAAAAAGTAATTCAAGTGTAAAATAGCAAAACATGCTGTTGTTGCTGTCAAATGAGAGTGATACCTTTCAAAAAGCAAACTTTTCAGGATTGAGGAATTTCATTTACCAGGTGTCCAGGACACACACTCTGGCAGATGCTCTCATTAAAAGTGCCTCACTTTCTTGTCTGCATCAGTGAGAGCTGAGGCCATGACAGTGTTTTCACTCTTATAACTGAAAGCAGTCGCCACAAATTAACACACACCAGAGTAGATGCTTTTTGCTTTCACATAACCATGAGTCTGCAAACTCAGACTGCTGTTCTCAAGTGTCTCTCGGTGGCCCCGCAGATCAAAGTCTCAGTTCTTGTTTTTTGTGGGGCTTGGGAGACAGATGTTCACTTGGACTAACATTAAATGAACCTACCAAGATGACAGGAATGGTACACAAGAACTCGGCTCTTTCCTTCTAAATCTCCCACTAAGACTGAGCGCTTCCCCAGTTATTTTTGCTCTTAACTCTTCCCTTGCACTCCACATTTAAGGTGTTGCTGTTTCAAAACCGGTTTGAAGCTTGTAAATCCCCATTTCCTTTGCTTAAACATGCTCGGCTCTCCCCCCATTTCAGCTGTATCTGGGTGTGGTGCTGGCAGCCGTGGTGATCATCACTGGATGTTTCTCCTACTTCCAAGAGGCCAAGAGCTCCAGAATCATGGACTCTTTCAAGAAAATGGTGCCTCAGGTAAGTTGATGCATTTGGTGTTTAGCGTAGTTGCAGAGCTTTCAGAATCAATAAGCCATCCCTCAAGTAGGGCTTACACACTCACTTGAGTGGAAAACTAATAAGCTTGCACAAAGGAAGAATAAATGTTTGAGCCAACTTCGGATTGTGAGTATGTTTGCATAAAAACTCCCCTTGCGTTATCCACCTCTAGCACTTCGATTGCCTAATTCTTTAATCTATTTAGGCTCTGTTCACTCTCTCCTTGTGCCTCCTCTTCCCTACCTGTCTTTTCTTTCTCTTCTTCCTTTTCCTCTCTCTATCTCTGCCTTTCACATACCTCTACATCCTCTGGCTCCTCTTTTTTATTTATTATCCCTGTCTTCCCTCTACCTCTGACTAAACCCTCTTTCTGTTCCCAAACTCTCTCTCTCTCTCTCTCCTCCTTACCCTCTCTCTCTCCCTTCTCGTCTCTTGCTTCTTTTTTCACCATGCCAGCAAGCCATGGTGATCCGGGAGGGGGAGAAGATGCACATCAATGCTGAGCTTGTGGTGCAGGGAGATCTGGTGGAGATCAAAGGGGGAGACCGCATCCCAGCTGACCTTCGAGTGATCTCCTCCAGCGGATGCAAGGTAGAGGAGGGGTGCTGGGCTCAGCCCTGGGGAGCATGGAGGTCTCAGTGGGATTTCGGTAGCTCTGCTAACTTTGGTCCTTCCAATTTACTTTTTCTTTCTCTCTTTTTCTGTCTTTCTTTCTTTCTTTTTCTTTCTTTCTTTATCAATTGCTTTGTTCATCATCATAAGTTAGCATTTGCTAATTATCACTAAAACAAAGTATGGCCGAGGCTGATGGGAGTGCCATCAGTTTTACAGGTATTTGGTCATAAACCAAAGTATTTGGTTTATTTAGTATATTTAGTATTAAATTTGAAAATTTGGCCTGATGAAACATCAGGGGAACACCAAAGTTATTACAAATCATTTTGAGGGTGGACATGAATGTTTGTGGCAAATTTCACGGTAATTCATCCAATGGCTGTCAAGACATAATGCTGAAAACCACAAGTGTCTGCCGGTGGCCCCACAAAAAAAAAGTCAGGGGATCACCAAAGTCATTTGGATTCATTGGAAGATGAATGTCTGTCCAAATTTTTGTGCCTCATGGAATTGGAGATATTTCACTGGATAATTGAAAACCTTGACCTCCTGGTGGCGCTGGATGAAAAGTCAGGGAACCTTTAATATCTGTACCAAATTTCATGGCAACCTATTCCCCTTCCCCCTGGGCCTTGCTACTAGTGCGGCTAAAAACACTGAATAGAACAAATACTGCACTTGTCATTGGGTATTTACACATGTATATACTTTCTCTTTTGCAGTTGATCCGTATTTAAACAATCAGGTTATTTTCTGGTATCTTGATTATTAGTTAGTGTGTATTAGTTAATAGTTGTCTGCTTTTGGTTTGGGGTTTAAATGAAAAACTTAAGTTAAATTGTTAAAGCAGAATTATTTCCATATTCACAAGTTAGCGGTAGTTTGTCACGCAGTAAATCTCGGTCTTCCTCTGAGATTTCTGTTCTGTCTCTTCCTCTCCATATGCTTACTGTTGATGTAGGTTGAACATTTGTCCAAAATGTCGCCTTTTTGGCTTTTTAGTTTATCCTGGGTTTTTAAGGAGTGAAACAAGACCACAGACCATCGTGGCATAAATTTCCTCACCTACAGAGGAACATGGAAAAAATCACCAAGACCAGAACAAGGTTTTGACGTGACAAGAGTGTTTCATCACTGCACTTGTTGCTGTCGAGTGCTGCCTCTTTCATTTCCAGCCTGTCAGTCTCACCTCCTCGCTCTCTCCTGTTTCTGACCCCCCGGTCTCAGTGGATAACACTGTTCTCTCCTCCTTCTCTCCCTCTCCCTGTGAAGGTGGACAACTCCTCTCTGACGGGAGAATCAGAGCCCCAGACTCGCTCCCCAGAGTTCACGCACGACAATCCTCTGGAGACCCGCAACATCTGTTTCTTTTCCACCAACTGTGTCGAGGGTCAGTAGGCCACATCTGGCCAAGATTGTCTCTTATTGCCTCTATATGTCTTTTTTTTTAAAGCCATCTGGAGATCAACATCGCTTTGCTTTACCACCTAACCATGAGTGTGTCTCACTGCACAATTCATCAGATGATTCACCCCATCCATACTAAAGTACAGTGTGCAGTTATTGAATTTTGAGTGCATAAAGATTATTAATGAGTGTGTCCATTTGAGATTCAGCCGATGGGAGCTGGAGTTGATATTTCAGTTGATATCAATCATCAAACAGTGATGCAGTGAGCATTTCAATGGGATATTCATACTAGAATCTGCAACTTCATCAATATCTTCATCTGAATTCTTATGTTGGTTGTATATAAAGTGAACAGTTGAACTCCAAAGTACAATACAGTGGGTAAAAAAACATATATATTAGGTTTAGGTCTAATAATTTAGACTCTAATAACTTAATGCGTGGAGGATCCAGCCTGTAAATCCAATCATTTGTCAACCAGGGATTTAGTTGAGGTTCAAGTTCATTCTAGACCTTCCTTGGAACAACTGAAAAAAACAAGGTCCATTTTGCAGCTTTTTGGGAGCTTTCCATCATATCACATAATCTTCATCGATAGATGGAGTTTGTCATGGAATTGTTTTCTGAGCACTTAAAGGACTTCTTTTCCATGTTGACTTAAAAGCTGAGGTTAAGGATTTAGAGGCATCCCATATTTAAAGGAACGCAATATCAAAATTTTATATCAATCATTTTCGAAATGTACATAAATGTTTTTCAAAAGCCGAATATCAGAATCCGCAAAGAAAACTACATTGATCAGCCAATGGTCTATATATACAGTGTATATATATGTACATCACCATAGATAGATGATAGATAGAGTTGTATTAAAAGATCACTTAACCTAAAGTTGCAAAAGAAAACCCCACCAAATTTTCTCACTTACCTCTGGTGTCCAGCCATGCAGATAGTTTTGGTTTTGTCCGTCCAGGTTTTGTGACGTATGTCCCTGAGATGTCTGCTTCCACTCCAGTCCAGTGGAGCTAAGTTAAATTATGTTTGCGGTGTTCACAGGATTAGAAAAATGACATACAAAACAATCAGTGGCAATGTCTTTTTTTTCCATAAACAGTGTCCTGGTTACTCTGGATAATCCACAGATCTTGTTTTCATTGTAACTGTTTCACTGAGAAGTGTAGTACCTGTAAAAACTGCTGATAGCGAGGTCTGTGGATAACAGATTCAAATTTTTTCAGTCACTCACGCAGTCCAGCAACTGTTCAGCCCACCTGACCATCAATCACTGGCCAACACCTGTAATTGATGTCCATCCATCCATCCATCATTACTCTTCATCTAGCCACCAGCTCCCCATCAACCCTCCTTCCTTTTTGCGAAATACAGCACTCAACCCCTACAGTGTCTTCCGCACTATTTTAACAGTCATTTGTCTCTTTACGTACCGCTCTGAGAGACACATACACATTTCACCAAAGCAGTGAAGGCATCGGATCACGCTGTTGAGATTCAAACCTCTGTTAGAGATGATTAATCGTCCCAATATTCACCCTTATCAAAATGAAATTTTTACGTATTCTGAAAACATTTTTATATAACTTTTCAAATAATATGTCGAACTGATGTTTTTTGTCCAGAGAGCCTAACAGTGAGTCAACTCCTCCCTCTCAGGTACGGCCCACGGCATTGTTATAGCCACTGGGGACCGAACAGTGATGGGGCGCATCGCCACTCTGGCATCTGAGCTGGAGGTCCGCCGGACGCCCATCAACATCGAGATCGAACACTTCATCCACATCATCACGGGCGTGGCCGTCTTCCTGGGCATGAGCTTCTTCATCCTGTCACTCATCCTGGGCTACACCTGGCTCGAGGCTGTGATCTTCCTCATCGGCATCATCGTGGCAAACGTGCCTGAGGGACTGCTGGCTACTGTCACTGTGAGTAGTGTGTGCCGGTGCTTTTCCCTTTTTTAGGACTGAGGCTAATCGTTTGAAGTTTGTACTGATTTTCGCAAAAAAAATATCTGGGTGTTTTTTTTGTTTTTTGTTTTTTGTATTTTAACAGGAGCAGATCAATTTAAATTGTTTTTTATGGAATTTTATGTCCTGTCCTTTACACTTGCTTGTTTTTGCTGCATAAAAACAATGCGCATTTCAGTTTAAAATAAACAAATTCCCCTTGCAGCAAGGATAGGTTACAATAGGCTTCTGGAAATACAAAGTGAACAGAGCCTTGGGGAAAAATCATAACTTGGCTGCTCTACACAAACAGACAAAAAAGGGTAAATAGTGTTTGTGTTGCAAATGGTCATTTTAATTATTCATAATTTCATAATATATATATATATATATATTTTATTCGATTTTTACTTTGACAGTGATTTCTGTCAAAATAAACAAACACTAGCCATAGTAATGAGTGAAGATGGAGATGGTTGGTGGGTGGACAGTAGTGTGTGGGTATGGTTTGATTTGTTTTTTGTGTGAAATTAGTAACTGGGTAGTTTTTGTAAATAATACAGTGATTAGCATATGTGTTGAGTATATACCTTTTTCTGACGGTAGTCGTATTAAACAGAGATATGATTAATAACATTATTCATGATTGCACTCTATTTAAAGCTGCATTGATTGTTTTTTGGCAAACTGGGAGCACAGGCCCTTGTAAAGTTGTGGGCGACCATCGTAGCAAACAAACTGCCTATCCAGCAATCAAGGAGCAGCATTAGGTTTCCTTTGGAGTTGTGTTTTTAGCCACCCAACAAATATAGGCCCAATATTCATTCTCCTTTTAGCTCTTTGTTGCTCTCCGCCAACTCCTGAGGGGGATATCTGCCTCTTTACCCACTAGATATTTTAATTGCCTCACCAGCTTGTTGCTAACCTTGTCTATCTGTTGTTTGGAGCTGGGCAGGTAGCATATAGTAGGCTAATGGCCTTGTTTTACTGAAAACAGCTAGCTGAGGCCAGATTTTGGGGGCCTGAAAACCAAAATATTGAGCTAAAAGAGGCCTGAAAGCTCTGTAAAAATGACTGGAACTGCAGAGTTGGGTGTTGATTCTCAAGGGATTTTTCATCTTGGACAGCTGCTTTCACATTACACATAACCATTGGATCCATCGTTAAAAATGTTGATTAGAACAGCTTCGATCGTGCCAGCTCCAGAACCCTGATAATTCTCCTGCCTGGCTTACTGTTATGGCTTACAGGAAAACCTTAATGTGGAACAGTCATCATCAATGTTATTAGTTAAACCTGTGCAATTGCTAACACTAATTCTACCTCAGTGAACATTAGCTGTAGCTCTAATGATGCTACAGAGCACAGTAAAGCAGGCGATTTATTACTAGATGTTAAGTTGCTCAAACGCTGAAGTGCCTCCAACTTTTCCTGCGACCACAAACAGAGTGTGAGGTGAGGTAGATGCCAGCTGGCATTTCAAATGCCATCAGTCGACATTTCACCGGTCACAGAAAATAAATTAACTTCCAGTGACTGGTTTCTTGAGTTGCTTGCGCTTTAAACACACCACGAGTTGTGTGTGGAAATGTCCGTGTGTGCCGCATTTGCTGCTATGTGAGTGATGAGGTCGGCGTAAATTCACTTATGTTGAGGTTTCTCTTACAACGTATGAAATGTGTCTGTGGATTATATTTTTATGTCCCTGTGCACCTGCTGTTGACCGGCCGACCGAGCACACAAACACACACACACGAGCACACGAGCACACAAACACACACACACACACACACACACACACACACACACACACACACACACACACACACACACACACACATGCGCACATGCCGACAGACCCATTCACTCTAAGGACCATGCATGTTTTCACATGCACAAACACTTGAACGCACCAGTGCATACACATGCTTTCCCCCCTTGTTGACTAACAATCATCCATCTTCTCCTCATCCTCCCCCTTCTCACCTCCCGCTGTCCTCCCAGGTGTGTCTGACTCTCACTGCCAAGCGAATGGCCAAGAAGAATTGTCTGGTGAAGAACCTGGAGGCCGTAGAGACTCTCGGCTCCACCTCCACCATCTGCTCCGACAAGACAGGCACGCTGACCCAGAACCGCATGACCGTGGCCCACATGTGGTTCGACAACCAGATCCACGAGGCGGACACCACTGAGGACCAGACTGGTAAGACGGATAGAGAGGGGAGAGATGAAAAGAGAGGGAGGAGGAAGGCAAGGATGGTAGAAGAGAGCTTGGAGGAAAGATGGAGAGATTGAGAGATATAAAGGGGAGATAGCGAGTGTGTGGGAATGCAGCGGGGGAGTGCGACCACCTGCCGGAATTCATCTGTCCAATGTTCACGCTGCCAACCGACATTGCTGTTTGTGCTACTGCTTGGATTAACTGAACAGTGGTATGCAGTGGGCGGCAACAACCCTCAGCCACAAAACACGTCTTTTTCCCAGAGTTCCTCGGAAAGACTTCTGCTGTGGAACCAATCGGATTCCTGTCCCCTTCCAACCAGCAACAACGCAAGCCAAATTTCAAAGAAGCTCTTAGCAATAACCAAAAGCTTTGGCAGAAGAAAAAAAACATGCCATTCTGTGCACAACAGTAAATGCTGTGTCAGACAACTGTGCAATTATACAATGAATAGCAAGCAGTGCTGATAAAGGCCATATAGCTGAAACGGTGCAAGTGTTGAAGAAAAGCACAGTGGTTTTTTGTTTTTGTTTTCCAAGAGTACAGGCTACTGTATTTTTGCAGCTGTTGCAGGCTTTTGAGCCCTTTGCACCTGGCTTTGTTAAATTCAACAACTCCAGCCACAATTTGCCTCTGTGTGTTGTATGTTCCATTATCATGTTCTGTTTTCACAATAACAGTGACAGCGACCACTCTGGAGAGTCTGGGCTAAAATGAAAAATTAATAGCAGGTGCCAGCAGCAAAGTGAAGGTGTTTTTCAGTTCAATGGGTGGGTAGGGATAGAATTTTAATACGAGAAATTTACAAACAGCCTTTATTTTTTGAGGTATTCTAGTTAAAAATGAATTTTCCAAGCTGGGGAATTGAAAAATCACATCTGTCAAGGAAAAAGTGAATGCTCAACTAAACTGACCCCGATTCTTTTATTTAGCTACAATATCAATTGCTACTCTGTGACCTGGGAGTTAAGTCAGTAGCATAAATACTGCATGAGCCCTATTTAAAAAAAAAAAAAAAAAAGTGTAACACAGCGTGCTCTGCTATTCTCTCAGGTTTGGGTTTTGACAAGAGCTCTGCTACTTGGACTTCTCTGTCTCGCGTGGCCGGCCTGTGCAACAGAGCTGATTTCAAAGCCGGACAGGAGCACCTTCCCATCCAGATGGTATAAACGTCCACCACACACTGACACTAGAACAGCAACTTTCCAGAACCTTTGCACTGACACTTCATCTCAGTCTCATGAATTATCTCCACTCTCTGGTGCGGTGAGGTATAATAGGTTTAGTTTAATCCAAGGCCTTTATGAGCAGTCCTTTTTAGATTTGGATCAGATAATGCATGCACATTATTCATAAGACATGATTTTGCCTATATGGTTTCCCAGCAGGGTGAAGCTAACGATGTTAGGAGAGTGCCAGGTGAGCCGTAACTCAAAAATAAGCAGTGGTAGAAGAAGTGTTCGGATCCTTTACTTACTGTAAGTAAAGGCATCATTACAACTAGGCCAATGTCGAATGGCCAAGGCCACCATCAAACAACATACACCAGACTTCAGAGGAAAAATTCAAATTCATAGTAAATGATCCAGATCTGCCCCAAAATGTGACGGGTTCTTCCCTGGCCCAGGCCCCATCCCTCCAACAAGTTCGGAGCAAATCGGTTCGGTACTTTTGGCGAAATCCTGCTGACAAATAAACAAACAAACCAACAAACAGACACGGGTGAAAACATAACCTCCTTGGCCGAGGTAATAAAAACCAAAATTGTACTTAAAGGACGAGGCTTAGTCTCTTTAGGGATTTGTTGATAATGTTAAATGGACTAAAAAACATCAGTCTTATCCTTTAAGTTAAAGTACAGCAAAAGGTAGTAGAAGTACAGTGTAAACTAGCATAACATGGATAAATTAAAAGTTCACGTTCAGATTTTTAATTGGGTACGATACACGAGGAAATGTACTTTGTATTCTCTAATGTTGCCAGCGGATCCTAACCCACATGCAACCCACAGGGAAAAAAACAACCCATAAAAAAAATTTGTCAATACCACTTGACACAGGTGCATTACACACACACCGTCTTGCACGCTTCACCTCCTTCTCACACATAAACACAGACACACTGAGGATAATCCAATGCACCCCTGGAAATAACTCCCCCACACTGATACACAAACAAACACACTGCTGGGTAGGTAAGTCAATAATATCCCAGTCTGTAACCAGCCGCTATCCTCTAACCTGTACTACACTGACCTGAAGAAATTCTCCGTGCGGCTCTCAGCACCAGGGCTTACAGGCTCTCCCCTCCAGTGGGAGCAGACCCTGCGGCTGCGGCTGCGGCCTCGCTGCCCCACGAGGTGCCCGGACTTTCTCTCTGCATTAAGTAACAGCCACGTCTCCTGACAGCACTCAAACACAGCAGTCAAGGCCCAGACTCCAGTACCATTACAAGAACAAGTCCCCATCTGCACCCGAGAAAGCAGAGAAATGGAATTTCCTTGATCTATTTATTCATTCATGAAAAGGCACAAACAAGGACAAATCTTGCAGAGCACATGTCCTTGTTTTGCGGCTGTTCATGAATGAATAAACAGGAACAAAGAGCAGTCTCTTGACTTAGTTGGCCCCTGTTGGTATGTTGGGTGTTAGGTCAATCAGTTCAGTGGGGATTTTACTAAATTGGCTCCAAGAGTGGGATGAATTGCAGTGATCATTATGGGTTGTTTTTTTTTACAAGTTACCTGAAGAGAAGTTTCCCCCAAATGATTCAAGCACCACACAAACATCTTTTTATTCTAAAACTCCAGATTACATGTGGTTCATTCAGTGTTCAAATTTTTCCCCACCAACAAAGCAACCAGTGTCGGCATCAGACTTCTGTACATCGCTCTAAACAAAAAAAATGGACCGCTCGGAACGAATTATGAAGTTATAATTTCTTGAGGCATTCATTTATTTGTTGGTACAACCTTAGCAACCACTTTCCTATTGATTATTGCCATTAGGCAATGTTCTAATGTGTTGCTCCAACGATATTTATTTCCAACATGATATGACTCCAGGGCCTTTTACATCCATATCTTTAAAAAAAAAAAAAAAAAGCCTTAAAGAAACCTTGCAAACAGCATACACGGCCTAATAATCAACTGGATTTTTCCAGAGGAAACTGAGCTGTTTTAAGCAAATTATTTTTCATCCCCTTAACTGAAGAAGAAAACTAGGTTTTGTAGTTTAATTAATTTTACATGAAATTGTTAAATCAGTTTAAAAACAATGTTGTGGCAAGATTACAAGCGATGGTGATGCAGATGATACTCAGCTACCTGCGTCATTAATGAGAACCATAATGGAAGTCAAGAAAGTTCTCTCATGTCCTGCTTCAATCAATTAAATAACAAATGATCTGAGAGCTTCTCTCCACTGCTGTGCGATAAGCACAGGCAGTGGGGCAGATACTCATTTCTTAATATGCATATGTGAATGACGGTGCCAAGGTTTGACTGCCTGTGTTTCCCCAGAGGGAGACGGCGGGGGACGCATCAGAGTCAGCCCTGCTGAAATGCATCGAGGTGTGCTGTGGGAGGGTTCGTGACATGAGAACCAGAAACCCCAAGGTGGCAGAGATCCCCTTTAACTCCACCAACAAGTACCAGGTAGGGCACGGGACTGGCGTCGTATCACAGCTTTGTGCTGGAACTGCTGCTGATGCATTACGCTGAGATCCTAAAACACCTTTACGGAACTTTCATAACTTAATTCATGGTCACTGTTTTTTAAGTGCATTAAGTATTTAATGTATAATTACAAAGTTTTTTAAGTGCATTAAGTATTTAATGTATATAGTTATTTATCTTTGCAGATTCTGTTAGTGCTCATTAAACAGACAATATTGTGGTGTTTTGTTTGAGTCACGCATACTCATTTTGAACATTTTCGCATCCGCGGCAGGCAGCCTGAACACGCATGCTCCTCTACGACGACGGCCCCCTTCACATTCATATGGTTGCGCACATTTATATTTGGGAGCTGTCCAACCAGCCTCAGCCACAGGCCACGCGGAAACTGTTGCAGTGTTAATGCTCTATGCAATGTGTCTTATTTATTATAGAAAGACACTGTGCACGTGGATTACAAACTGGATTCTTTTTTGGCTCTTTAGAAGGTGCTTGCTTTTATGAATTGTTATGATAGAACTGGCTCTGGAGAAGGGTTCACCCAGATTTCAGTAGCGCTAGGTGAGAAGACCTACTTTTTTGATTCTCTGGATGTAAAAACTATGAAAGACCTAAAATAAAATTTTAAAAAGCTCTATGTGATATGTATGTGGCACATTAGTGGCATCCGGAAGTTTGCCTCTGCAGTCTGCTACATTTCTGATGACATTAGACATTAAACAAACCTGGTCATTTCGAAAGGTTGCTCAAGAAACATGCGGAAAAACGGGCACTTCTGAAGGGCCTTAAGTTAAGTCCGGTAGGAGTCAACAACAGCACTGGCCAAAAAATTAAAGTCAATATTGAACTATAAAAAAGTCATCAAATAGAGCTTTAAGACTTTGCTCAAGGGCACCACATCAACTAAGGCAGGGGGAGTGCTTTGGCTTCACTTTCCACACCCAGCCTTTTCTAGCCCGTGCGGAGATTTGAGCCAGCGTATCATGTTGAAGCAAACAAAGGACTTCCTGCGTGCATTTTGTGCACCTGTTACCCCGATTTAAAATCGGAATGTCTGTGTTGACGGCAAAAAAAAAAAAAGAAGCAATTTTGCTCTGGTTTTTTGAGATTAGATATGCTGTGACTCAGATACAAATTACCTGCGGGAGTTTGTGTGTGTGTGTGTGTGTGTGTCTGTGTGTGTGTGTGTGTGTGTGTCTGTGTGTTTGTGAGCGCGTGTGTGTGCATGCTTGTATGTATGTGTGTTTTTTGTGGGGGAAGGGCTAATGCAAAGTGTAACACCACAGGAATATATGTGAGAAAATGAACGAACGCTCCTTCGACACAGGGAGCGCATATGACTTACAGTGTTCACTCAGTCAAGTCAGGTTCAATAAGACCTTAATTTCATACCACTTGGAAAAATATGACAGCAAGTCCAAAAAAATGATTGCTGCCACAAATGTAAAATTCATTGTTGAGTATCACTAAAGAGCGTGTCTGTCTTGAGCCTCTTCTTAACCAAAACAGAATCGTTTTAGACCAGAAAGAAACCACCGGCCACAAACGGCATGTTGCATCTTAAATCTAGCTAAATATATTTTGGACTGCAGCCTGTCATGTTTTGTCTTTACCAGTCTCTGTATCCTCCTCCCCTTCCTCAGCTCTCTGTCCATGAAGTGGAGGACAATCCCTCTGGTCATATTCTGGTCATGAAGGGAGCGCCAGAGAGAATCTTGGACAGGTTAGTCAATCAATAATGGATCTATCAGATGTCTCACAAGAAATGCAGCACAAAATGTTTACTTGTTTTTCATTTACCTTTGCTAGTAGGATCAATTTAAGTCCTACTGACAATAAGAAACAAACGTAAAGAATACAACCAGCCTTTAAGAGAAGTGATTTCTTTCACTACATCTCTGAATCTGGTCCAGAGATGTAGTGAAAGAAACCACTTCACTTAAAGGCTGGTGATATTCTTTACGTTTGTTTCTTATTGTCAGTAGGTATTAAATTGATCCTACTAGCAAGTATTGTTTATATACCTGATACCTGATAAAGCTCTTGCTCTGTGCCATAGAGATCCAGTGTTCTGGACACACTGAGGTTTATCGTACACCATCCTACTGCTGTAAATACTCACTAGAGCACCAAATGTGTATTAATTAAAAATAGTCCCCAACAAATGCGCTATTTACTTCTGTTTAGTTTTCTGTAGTTTTCTGTAGTTTCCTGTTGTTTTTTAAAAAACGAGAGGCCTTTTTCAGTATGAACTAATGGGCCTGGGGCCATAGGATTGTAGGGAAGTCCTACCTTATCCTTTAAATTTTGTAGATTAGTTGCACGGGGTTGGGGTTGGGCTGCTAAAGTGTACAGTTTTCAATTTTTTTCTTTTTATCAGGATATTTCTGTGCCCAAAATGGACACTATCATGGTTTTGTCCAAATTGCCCCACACTATGACATTTACTCCCTTGCTGAGCCAATTGTCCTTTTGGTGAGATTAAATGCCCCTGGTTACTGCAAGTCCCCGCCAATTGCCCCTCTACTGTGACTTTGTGTAAAAACCAACCCTAGCCCCAGTTCCGCCTTGGAAGAGGTTCTCACCCTGCCCCTGACCAAGGGGCAGGGTTGCAAAATAGAGTTAACCTTTAGACTTGTATAACATTCAATGTCCAATTAATGCAGAATAAATTACAACATCGTGGTTTTATTAAAATGATGTTGGCTTTATTAAAATAATCTTGTAAAAGCACAGATTATTTTTTATTTATTTATTTATTTATTCAACTGGGGATCTAAGTTTACCCACCTTGTGTTTTTACTTCAACCTCTGATTTATTTTTAGGTTTAGTGTGCTCCTATTGTTTTACAGCAGTTTGTTAACACAGTATTACCGATATTATCATAAGCAGTAGTAGCAGTAGTATTATTTATGAATGTTTTACAGGTGCAGTACCATTATGATCCACGGCCAGGAGCATCCACTAGATGAAAACTGGAGAGATGCCTTCCAGAATGCCTACATGGAGCTGGGAGGACTGGGAGAGAGAGTGCTTGGTACGTTCGGTGGCACCACTGGAACTATTATCGGCTTGGAGTAGATAGTGGGGAGATGCAGTTGGACACAGCAATTACTTTTTAATAACCTCCTGGGTAAACGGGGTAGTCTAGCCAAATGTCTCAATAGAAGTTTGGAGTGCTTTTATTGCGACAGTGTATCCAAAGAGGGAGGTTTTGGTTCTGCAGTCTTGACCAGAAGAATTAGAATGTAATGTTGTATGAATTATCAGATGTTAATGGATTGGTTATTTAATTCAGGTCAAACGCTGCACTGAACTCTAAAAATAATTTGTACACGAAATAATATTTTTCCTTTGTAAAATGCCATAGAAACATAAGCATTATCTTATGTTCAACTTTCAGTATCTCTAAGGTATTCAGTACCTGGACTCTGTAAAATGTCATCCTTTTGACAACCAAGGCAGAAAGTTCCTTGGCATCTTTTTAAAAGTGCCATAGGTAATAATTATGTGCCATCATCATTTTGTTAGAGTAGGTGACACTTTTTCAAACTGTGAAAACTGGAGTGGAGCCATTTTTGGGGTGAAAACTCCTGAAATCGTGTAAATGATTAAAATTCAGTTATGCCTTGGGTGACGATGATGATCGGCTGTTTCATGACAAAAAAAGGTGACAAAGGTTCTAGCACTTTTAGACTGAGTCTGGTTTTTCATCAGAATCATTTTATTTCTGCTATGCTCTATAGGTATTCAGCAGATACATATTTTAAAGGGCCATGGATCATGAAGTAATAAAAGTGGCTGATTCAATTTATATTTCAGACCTGCAACCTCCAAATATACATCTAAAATTGAAAATGTTTGTATGCATACTGTAAGGTAAAGGATCATTGCAGCCAGAGGACAATGTATTTCCTGAAGGACTCTTTGAGAGCCTTCAGGCCTCTTTTGTATTTACATCTTTATGTGGTGTTTTACTTTAATAAGCAACAGCATACGATGCTAGAGCATCCTACATGTTTATTGGATGTTTTGGGCTTTAAACATCCTGGGAATCATAAAAAATGTGTCTTCTTTTGTAAGTGCCAGATAAATTGTCAGTTGATATCAAAGCATTGCTGCTGTATACTTGTAGATGTCATTTCAGGCAGCTATGAACAATCACTGACCTCCCTTCTCTTGCAGGCTTCTGCCACTTCAATCTGTCTCCATCCCAGTTCCCTCGAGGGTTCACCTTCGACTGCGACGACACGAACTTTCCCACCGAGCAGCTCTGCTTCCTGGGTCTCATCTCCATGATTGATCCGCCGCGTGCCGCCGTGCCTGACGCAGTGGGCAAATGCCGCTCTGCTGGTATCAAGGTAATTGGTTCCACAGACTCAACCATCATTATAGTTCCTGAAAAGCCTTTCCTGGGGCTTAATTTATCAGCTTTTTTAGAGGAGGGATTTGCATGTCAAATCACAAAATGAGTCCAATTGACAAGCAGTCACTCCAAGTGTCATTGATAATCGATGGATAAATGAAGTTGTTTTGCTTAGAGCAAGCTGCTGATAAGGTATTCAGTTTTTAACACTCTAAAAAGAAGGCCTTCTGATGTTTATTCCAAGGTTGTATGAAGACATGTCTGATAAAATGTTAATAATTTTAATATAAAATATAAATAGTTTAGATATAAACTATGCCATTTCTTTGTTGATCTGATGAGGCTCTGGAGGGATGGAAATTTTGTTTATTTCAATAAATTTGTAGTTTGGGGTGCAAACAGACATTACACAGACACAGCCTTGCACCTGCATATAATGTTTGTATAGTTACACTCCTGTCATCTAAATCACCACGTTATAGGTTTGTTTGATGATGAGCAAAATGCTTCGAGAAAGCAAAATATTGACACCATATGGGCTATATTACATATCTTACTGCACAAGCGAGACTTCATCAAGCCAAGTCAACCTTTGTGGTGTTTGAGTGGGTAAATATAGGCTTGGCCGGCCTAGGAAGCAAGAGGGAAATTTTGTGCTACCATACAGTTGTGTATACATTATTTACCGTTGCTTCTCTGCAAGTTCATTTAAAATAAGGATGGATCCCGAATACTTTGAGTCGCAAAATGGCAACAAGTGTGTTCAACAGGATTGTTAGAATTTCATTCCATGCAATTTTTCTGGCTATGACGAGATGTGTGTGAACACGCTTCATATAACTGCTGAGTTTTATGGCGTACTGCAGGTGTATTTTCTGATTGAGCTGGAAGAACACAATTTTGTACATATTACCATACACATGGGTACAAATCCAGTGTATTTCCCCGTAGTTGACCTCAGGGTGAAAGGTTGATGGATGAAGGGCTAATGTTTTAGCTCAATTTGCATCCTCAGTCCATGGCATCAGTCCAAAGGCTTTAGTGCAGTATATACTGCTCTATCTTTATTGCACCTTAATTCAGTTTGTATATGTCCTGCTGTTTATTTTAGTGGTGGTGGGGATTTCCAGAAAGGTATATGACTCATTATTGCTTTACTTTTAAAAAAAGTTTTAAAATAAACGATTTGTCCAGGACTTTATGGATACAGTTATGGTGTAAACCTAAACTATGGACACATTGTCCTCATTAACTGTCTGCATATCAGAATGCTGTACGTACTGTACACGTTTCACTGACCCAACCCCAAAGGCCAAAGATATTGTTTTAACTTTATTAATTCAGCTTTGGCCGTAGAAATAGAAAAAGTTATATTTATAAGTGTCCCAGACACGGACAGATTTGGTGTTCTATGTGATTTTGCTGAAACTGTAAATAAAACCCATTATACAGTATGTTCTTTTGTTACTTATGTGATAAAATGAAAAGTGAGGGTTTCCTTTTTTTTTTTGTGAAGTCTGCTCCTGTCTGTTCCTTGTATTCGGTTTATTGCAATAATTGGACAATATTTGTCGGGAGAGCTTCTTCAGGACATGAAGCCGACTGCAAGTCACACTAAAACCAATCACCATACGCTGAAACCACTATAATTTTGTGGAAGGGGAAATTAAAATATGCTGCCTTAAACCAGTCATACGACTCATTGTTAAGACGTTACAGGTGCTGTTGTTAAGCTGCAGGTAGGTACACTGGAGGCTGTTGAATGAGACTGAGCAAAAATGATTTCAGTAAGTTCTGCTGGCCAGCCTGTCCACCATGGTGACCAAAGGCAAATGCAGTACTTATCTTCGGTTTTAAGACCCTTATTTTTCCTGTGAGACCACACCGACCTGTTATGTCTGGAGATGAACTGCTAACCCCTAATAGCACCATTCTTTTCCAGTGTAACCACACAACACATTTGGATGACTTATAGACCCTAAAGGTCCGTACTGCACTGTAGCTCAAGCATGCCGTGACACATGACATACAGATGGGTTACAGCGCGGTTTAATGTGATAATGTTCTGTTATTTATGGAACCCTCCGTCTGTGGTCAGGTGATCATGGTAACCGGTGACCACCCAATCACAGCCAAGGCCATCGCTAAAGGTGTGGGCATCATCTCTGAGGGCAACGAGACGGTTGAAGACATCGCCGAGAGGCTGAACATCCCTCTGAGCCAGGTTAACCCCAGGTGTGTGGGTGTGTGTGTGTGTCTGTCTTACTGTGTGTGTATGTGTGAGAAGAGGTTTAGGCTGTGTGCTCAAGCGTCAAAGAGTAGCTTTTTGTATGACTGTGAGTATGTGAGCAATTACATGTCTACTGGATGTGTGTTCAAGGTTGTGTGTGTGTGTGTGTGTGTCTCTCTCTCTGTGTGTGTGTGTGTGTGTGTGTGTGTGTGTGTGTGTGTGTGTGTGTGTGTGTGTGTGTGTGTGTGTGTGTTTGTGTGTTTTTTAAAAGGATTAGTTCAACATTTTGGGAAATATGCATATTTGAGAGCTAGATGAGAAGATTAAGACCCGTCTCAGTTTCTGGCACATAACTCCCCGTAAAACCACAAATTATCATTGTTACACTCTGGTGTTTGTACGGATTAAACAAACCATATATAACTTGTTAATTAGTGAGCCTTAGAGGTGCCAGTAGGGGGATTTTCTTACCAATGGACAGAGTCAGGCTCGCTGTTTTACCCTGTTTTCAGTCTTTTATGCTAAGCTAAGCTGTCCATCTGGTGACTCAAGCTTCATTTTGAACGGACAGACATGAGGGTGGTATCGATCTTCTCATCAAGGTCTCTGCAAAAAAGCAAATTAGCGTATTTTCCTAAAATGTCAAACTATTCCTTTAAGACAGAGTGCATGAAAAAGAGAATGTCTCCTGCATGATAGTGTGTATGTTTGTGTGTGTGTGTGTGTGTGTGTGTGTGTGTGTGTGTGTGTGTGTGTGTGTGTGTGTGTGTGTGAGAGAGAGAGACAGAGAGAGAGAAAGGAAGGCAAAAATTGAGGATAAAACAAGAAAATGTCAATGCCCCTCTTTGCATAATTGTCCCCAGTATCGCTGACTCCTTACTGTGTGTGTGTGTGTGTTAATTTGTGTGATTCTCCAGGGATGCCAAAGCTTGCGTTGTGCATGGCTCGGACCTAAAGGACATGAGCTCTGAGTACCTGGACGACCTGCTGAGGAACCACACTGAGATAGTGTTTGCTCGGACCTCTCCTCAGCAGAAGCTCATCATTGTGGAGGGCTGCCAGAGACAGGTCAATGGAAAGGCGTGCGTGTGTGTGTGTGTGTGTGCGAGAGAGAGAGAGAGTCTGCGAAGGTGTGTGTGTGTTTGTGTTTGGACCTTTTTGATAGTGTACAGCTGATTAGCAATTTGTGTGTTTAAATGGCTGACTGTAAGCATGTTTGTGCTTGTGATGAAGTCTGAATGAATGCTTGAATGTGTCTGTTAATGTCTAAGTGTGGATGCATGGTTGAATACAAACGTTTTCTCTGTGTGTGTCTGTGTGTGTGTGTGTGTGTGTGTGTGTGTGTTTTTGTCAGTGTATTTGAGGTATTTGTTAGTGCAGATAGTTGAATGGATGAATACATGGTTTTCAGGCATGTGTGTGTGTGCATTCATGTGTGTGTGCATGCTATAGAGGCCCATTTGTGAGTATATGGCTAATTACCAGTGTGTATCTGTAAAGTATACGATACATACTATATATTAAACTCATATATTACACCCTATATGATGTACGTGCTTTAATGTATGTGCTCAGCTTTTGTGTGTGAAATGTAGAAAACAGACACGTGTATGCAGTTGCACACGTCCCATATATTGAGGTCATGCTGCTCTTCACCCTGACTCTCTCACTCTATGTGACTGAATGATTACAACTCAATTCCATTTTTCATTTAATCTCCCCATAGCTGCTTTGAAAAGACGTTATTAAGACAGAAGAGGAGGGAGAAAGAGAGGGAAGTGGAGAGAGAAGAGCTTAAATCATAGTACTTATCTCTCTTTTCTTGACACTTTTTATTACTTCCTTTTGGGTGCAGGGGGCAATCGTGGCTGTGACAGGCGACGGTGTGAATGACTCTCCAGCCTTGAAGAAAGCCGACATCGGCGTTGCCATGGGGATCGCCGGCTCTGATGTGTCCAAGCAGGCAGCTGACATGATCCTGCTGGACGACAACTTTGCCTCCATCGTCACTGGAGTGGAGGAGGGTGAGTGGCGGGGGATGACGGAAAGAGAGAAAGACAGTGTGACAGAATGGAAGAATACAACAAGGAAATGATAAGGAGAGTGGAAGCCGAGATAGAGAGAAAAGGGGGGGGGGGGGGGGGGAGCGAGCCAGAGAAACAAAGTAACAGATGTAAAAACTTGAAAATTAAAAAAAAATTCTGCCAGGAAGCTCCTTTTTCATGCAGCAACAGAGACTGGAGACTTTTTGAATATATACAGTCCTGGCTGAAATTATTGGCACCCCTGAATTTTAAAAACCAAATTTAGAATATATTCAGAAATAAATACAAATATTCTGATTGTACAAAAACCAATTTTGTATAATCAGAATATTTAATAAAATGGCCGAAGTTACTTGAACAACAAAAACGAAAAACTGCTTCATATAGTGAAATGAATGTATGCTCGTCACAATTATTGGCACCATTTTGATGAATTTAAATTAGTTCCTCAAACAAAATAAAAAAAACAAATAAAACTCACCCGTGCTTAAGTTCCAATGTTCACATGACCTGAATTAACCAATGAATGGCGGTTTTACTGCATAAAAAGTGGCTGATTGTTTCCAGTTTATTTTTCCACAATGGCGAAGACAAGAGAGCTGTCTGAGAGCATCAGAAAATGCTATTATCAAAAAACATAACAATTCCAAAGGCTACAAGGCAGTTGCCAAAGATCCTGAAATCCCTGTTTCAACAGTTCGTAATGTTATCAAGAAGCTGCACAGTCATAAAACTGTTAAGATGATTCCAGGACGTGGTGCTAGAAAGAAAGTCAATGAGAGAAGTCTGCAAAGGTGGATGTGGTTTTTTTTGAAAACCACCATGCAAGACATCTAAAGAGCTTCAGGCTGACCTGGAGCAATCTGGAGTGGTGGTTTCAGCCTAAACCATACCCCGCACACTTAACCAAGCAGGGCTCCATGGGCGAAGGCCAAGGAGGACACCACTACTGAAAGACAGGCCCAAAAAGGCAAAACTGCTGTTTGCAAAAACTTTCATAGACGAGCCACAGTCTTTCTGGGATAATGTTATATTGACAGATGAAACCAAAGTAGATTTCTTTGGGAAGTGCTTCAGTTCATTTATAAGTGAGGAAATTAAGCCCATAAGGAAAAGACCACCCTATCTACAGTAAAACATGGTGGAGGTTCTATCATGCTTTGGGGCTGCTTTGCTGCCTCTGGTACTGGAGGCTTTGAATGTATCAAAGGAATGATGGAATCAGAAGGTTACCAAGGCATTTTAGAGCGAAATGTATTATCCAGTGTAAGAAAACTAGGTTTGAGGCGAGGGTCTTGGGTCTTTCAGCAGGACAACGACCCAGAGCACACATCCAGAAGCACAAAAGAATGGTTGAAAAGGAAAAGATGGACTGTTTTTCAACTGGCCAGCAATGAGTCCTGACCTAAATCCCATTGAAAACCTATGAAGAGAGCTGAAATCTGCCATTGCAAAAAGGACTCCTGCAAACTTCCAAAGAGTTGGAAAGCATAGCAATGGAAGAGTGGCAGAAACTACCAGCAGACAGGTGCCAGAAGCTTCTAGATGGAGAAACGTTTAGAGGCTGCCATTAGTGAAGGGTGCCAATAATTGTGTCTGGGGTACATGCTGTGTTTGTATTATTTTGCTATTAAGTAAGTTTTTTATTTTTTTTATTTTCTTTTGTTCAGTAACCTTGGACATTTTATTAAAATATTTTGATCATACAAAATTGGATAATTTGCATTTATTTCTGAATACATTCTAAATTCTGTACTTAAAAACCGGGAGTGCCAATAATTTCAACCAGGAGAGTTCCTTAAAATTGAAAATGTGAGACGAGTTGAAACATGAAACTTGCGACTAGGACTAAAGGCAGACCTCAGTCACAAAAATTAGGACATGACCAAATTAAGTCTTTAGTTACTTGAGACTTGACTTCATAAAGACTTGAATGGACCTGAATGGAAAAACATGTTCAACTGCAAAATGTGTTAGTGGTCAGCATTCAGAGACCTGAAAGTTTGCCTGTTTTACCTGACCGCTTTGCCCTCAAGGACTTGACTTGAGAGTTGCCACAAGAGACTGGAGTTTAAATCTAAAGTAAGGTTGACTAATATGGTCTAAGAAAAACCAATAGTAATGTGGATGTCCTGACGAAGCAGGGATAGGGATGCCAGCGATATCATTTTGTATTTAAGTCTGGAAGGTTCACTTGAACATGATGAAGCCTATAACATCGGGAAAAGACAATATTCAAACTACCATGGTATTATGTAACCAATATGCCATCCAATATCTACTCACATACTGTATCTCAGTATAAGTAATATATCAATATAGACGTATCTCCCAGCTCTACTTTGAAGTATTCTCTCGTGTGTTTTTATTCGTCGTAGGTCGTCTCATCTTTGACAACCTGAAGAAGTCCATTGCATACACACTGACGAGTAACATCCCAGAGATCTCGCCCTTCCTCCTCTTCATCATCGCCAGTGTTCCTCTTCCCCTGGGAACGGTGACCATCCTCTGCATCGACCTTGGCACTGACATGGTGAGCAGTGTTTGGTTCAACTCCTTTAATTAGTCCCTCAGTCCCTTTGTAGACATGCTAACGATAGTTTTTCCCCTCCATTATCTCAATCAATACTTTTGACAAAGTTTCTGAAAAATGACCACTTAATCGACTTAAAGACTGCTGGCAAGCTCATAATGCACTAATCACTGAACACATCTTACTTTTCTTCTGGCCTTTTGGATGTTGCTTTCTGTGTTTGTGTTTGGAAAAAAAATGTAGCTTTTCAGGGAACTTTCATCCTCTTTATACAATACTGTACACTTTTAAACTTAGTGGAATTTCATTGCACAAAGATGATTTTTAGTGATTGTTCTCATTGCAAGAATACCATTTAGTGGCAGTCTTTCTTTAATAGACAAACTAAAGGTGAGATTAAGGAAAATGGTGTTAATACTGGTGTCAAATGTGAGTGCCTTCAGGTAAAAAGAGTAAAATGATTGGTTTAATTTGTTCTTTCGGTTGGTGGGAGAAATTTGCTTTTGGCTCACTGCCGACGTCCATTTGTTTAAGCAGAACAAAGAGCGGGTGACGCTCACATACAGATTTACATTTCACAGCTCTGCCTTTTCCAGATGCCAGTCTCTCCATTGTATTTCCGGCAGCAACAAAAAGAGTTGCTGGCACACTGCATGCCTGAGGGGTGTAATCCATCACTGCAAAAGAAAGGAAGCACACGATGGATATGTTCAAAAGGACTTGTTCACTCATGTTCATTACTATGACTTTAATTTTTCCTGCTCTCAACTACCAGACCTAAGTGTGCAGCTGAATCTCATATTCAACTGCCAAGAAGCATTTTAAGTCTCCACAGGATAAAGATAAAGAGGAACAGCTTGCTAAGATTGTTAATAAAGCAGTTCCGCTTATTTAACTCAGGTGACATAAAAAAAAATTAATTTCTTTGGTTTTCTAGCAGCAAGAAAGATTGGTTCATGTTGACAAATATTTACTTAACTGTCTGAGATCACAGGGATAGTGCATTCTTTATTGGCTGTATCTCTCTTTAAAGACGTGATGATTGAGGTTTAAAAGCACCTCGTTTGTGCTCCTGTTTTGCATATAAGAACCGTTCCCTTCAAAGTAACATGCCTGCATGTATTCAATAACTGCTGGCGGAGATGTCTGCTTTGAAGAGTAAGACCCTAAAATGAAAATACTGAGATATTCAATCAAGTACCTTAAAAGTGTTTATAGTACAGTATACGAGTAAAAACTACAAATTTCCCATGTCTGCTCGTGAGGCTGTTAACAGCTTGTTAACAGTCTAGTTCAACTCCAGGCTACAGGCTCCAGGGCTCTGCTGAGATTTAGCAGTGACAAGCAGCACTTGGAGTCTGCTACGATTATTTTTAGCAGGCACTGCCGTGTGGAAAAGGATGGCTGCAAAAGATGTTCATCAAAGCAAGATGTGGCACACTTAGGAATGCTTCAAGGATGAAATTTGGATATTGCGCACAGTCACACACACGTACACACTTTCAGAGGTGTAAAAAATCAGCGCCAGGCATAGGCATATCCCTTTTCCCTCTCCTTGTCTTTGTCAACTGCTGTGGGTCAGGGGAATGTAACACCAAAACAAAGCGGATTTGTAGACCACAGAGTTTGTGTTCAGCTTTCACACAGTGCCAAGTCTTCACCTCAAATCCCACCTAAGTCTCAGAGATTTCCTTCCCTAAATCAAACATATTGCTCTGTTGCTTACCTGGTAGAACCGGCCAATATAAGATCTTTATTACAGGGACCTTTCTACCCTCCCATTTTATGAGTGACTTGAAATTCACTATCAGTCTCTCTCTTTCTCTCTCCTCTTGTCTCCTCTCCCTGGCTCTCTCTCCATCATTGTCAACGCTTCTTTATTCCCTCCCCTTGCCCTTTTTCTGTCTTTTCTCCTTCCACATGGTGATTGAATGCTGAGTTATATTAATAGTGCTATGTCTAGTCTACTCCGTGTCTGGCACTGTCATCGTGCCTTTGAACCGATGCCACAAAGACAAATTTCTTGAACATTTATCGTACAGGGTGCATAAAAGGAGCAGATTCTGTACTATCCTCCCATCTCTCCCAGGTTCCAGCTATATCATTGGCCTATGAAACAGCGGAGAGCGACATCATGAAACGCCAACCAAGGAACCCCAGATCTGACAAGCTGGTCAATGAGCGACTGATCAGCATGGCCTATGGACAAATAGGTTTGTCCTCTCATGTCTCGTAACCCCCCCTGCGCCAAAGCTCTTAAACTTGAATCACTGTGACAGGTCTCCTGTAGTGACGTTATGGTGATATTAAACAGCACCAGCGTAGAGAACATTAAATATTGACATTTATCAGAAATTTTGGCATCTCTTACTGCCGCTGTAAATGTTTAGGTCTCTACAGTTGAGGAAAATAAATGTACAGGGGAGCAGCAGTCAGGAAAGAGACCCTCAGTTTTCATCTAATTGTCCTGACATTTACGGCAAATTGATAACAGAGAGTGCAACTATTTCTACTTAATCTTGGTCATGTCTCACTGGTTGGAGCTTCACTTGAATGCGTGCTTTTTATCTTCGTTTTTATATGTTTTGGGAATAGTGAAGAATCAAAGGTTGGCCCAATTTCATAGGCTGTTGAATAGGTCAAAATATGACGGGGCTTCACTGGATGACATACAATTTCAAGCCGTACACATTCAAAACACTGGTGTTAGTGGGGAAAAACCTTTGCAGGTCGCATCAAAACACATTTACAAACCACAGTACTGACATTCCAGCTTGGAGTCCTGAAGCTTCCACACTAAGCACTTAACTAATCAGATCTAGAGTGACGCAATATATGTGACGGTAAAGTAAAACTGCCAACAACACAAGCGACCACCGACGAGGAAAAGTCAAAGCACCGGCATCTGGAAAACAGATGCAGCCAATTTTCCCACCACTTACATAGTGGTGTTAAAATCTATCAAAAATAAATGGATAATAAGATGATACGATGATTAATAAGATTATTAATAAGCATTGTCTCAATCCTTGATCGGTGCTTGTAGAGGTTTCTCTATATTTTGAAGACTTAAGCTCTAAAATAAGACGTCCATCACAGTGAAAATGTTACGCCCACTCTGACAACATAAATTTACCAACATTTATTAAATTAAAACTCACTTTCGGCTATCTTTGCTGTCCTCAGCTGTCTAGAGCCATTTGCTTACAGAACAGCAACATTGTAGAGGGCAGAGGGAGGAAAATATAATCACCTGTGCTGTTTCTTTTTTTTTTAATTTTTATATACATCAAGTGACAAAAACCAGGTGCACTGAGGCTGAATATCTAGAGCTATACACACTTTCTAGGGATACAGATCAATTAATTTTTTATATTTGGGTACAATTCCTGTAAATAAATAATTCAAAAATACTGGACCAGTGGTCTTATTTGTGCTGCTGGCTGTCAAAATACAGGCATTACCTTTAGATACTGTTATTTTTGCTACTTGTTCTTTAAAGACAATCCTACCCCTGCTGCTACGTAAATCTAATCGATGGCCCATGATTTACACAGTGGTCTTGTATCAGCCCATCCATTAGCTAAACCCACTATATGTTAATGTTAATTTATACTGAGATCCCAGAATTTCTCTGAAAATGGTTTAAGTAGCACTGACATTAGTGTCCGGAAAGAACTGTGTAAACTACTACTAATTACAATGAAAGGTTTTCAGTTATAAATGATTGATACTTTAATATTGTCTCGGGTTTAAATTGAATAGTTCTTTCAAGGATATTCATCTGAAAACCAAGAACTGCTTATAATGTCAAAACAAGAAACTAAACTGTAATTAAGATAAATAATACTTTGTACACTTGTATATATTTCATCTATAATTAGTACCAAATTACACAGTGCTCTCCATGAAACTTTCATTAAATTAATAGGAAATTACAGATCTGTAAAATAAAGCATCACCATAAAATGTAATATTATGTTTAGTTGACCCTTATATCACAAAAAATATAAATGTTGTGGCATTGATCCCCTATTAATGTGGCTGCACATTTCTTAAAACAGGTATGATCCAGGCTCTGGGTGGTTTTTTCTCCTACTTTGTGATTTTGGCTGAGAACGGCTTCCTCCCACACACCCTGTTGGGCATTCGCATCAAATGGGACGACCGCGAAGTCAACGATCTGGAGGATAGCTATGGCCAGCAGTGGGTAAGGAGCGGGGACAAAGACAAACCAAAACACCCTTTGAATATTTCCTCACTCACGCAGGAATAAATACAATGTGTGTGTCTCAACCTTGGCAGACCTACGAGCAGAGGAAGATCATCGAATTCACCTGCCACACCGCCTTCTTCGCCAGCATTGTGGTTGTCCAGTGGGCCGATCTCATCATCTGCAAGACCAGGAGGAACTCCCTCTTTCAGCAGGGCATGAAGTAAGTAAGGCAGGAAGGCAGGTGGAGAAGAAGATGGATTAAAGGACGTAGGAGGGCAGGAAAGAAGAGAGGATTTCTTTAATTAGTCTGAACCTTCATTGTTCCAACCTTGTTCTGTCTCTGATTTGTTCTTATTTTCTGTTCAACAGGAACAGGATCCTGATCTTCGGGCTGTTTGTTGAGACTGCTCTAGCTGCCTTCCTCTCTTACTGCCCCGGAATGGACGTTGCTTTGCGCATGTACCCCCTGAAGTACGACCTGCATATGCATATCTCCAACAAACAGAAAAATAACCTCTTAAAGACCTAACAGGCTGCCATAAGCCTGCCAGTCTCCGACTTTAAATGAAGCCTGTGATCTTCTTAAACACCACGTCTTATCCTTAATATTCAAAAATGACTGCAATGAATTTCACAATTTAAACTCTGCCTGTGACTCACTGCTACTCTGTCCATCCCTGCCCCTGTTATAATCTTTTTTCATTCCTCTCAGGATCCTGTGGTGGTTCTGTGCCTTCCCATACAGTCTGCTCATCTTCATTTATGATGAGGTCCGTAAATTCATTCTGAGGAGGCGCCCTGGAGGTAAGCAGTTACTAAAGAGAAAGTAATATTAATAGGTTTCAACCTTGTTTGTCTTGTTAATAAGCTAGAGGGGGGAAAAATGCTAGGTGATGAAATAGTGGTTGACATCCCTATATAAGGTCCACCAGGACCTTTAATACCATCCTCTGTACTATCATTTAAAAAAATAATGATTCCTAAAAGAGTAGACTGTCCACTCTTTTAAAGACACGCTGATTGACAGAGCCACCACAGCTCTGATCTGCTGATCTGACCAGAAGGATCTCAGCAAGCATTTGACGGATGGTGACGTGCAGGAGAAGAACGGGTCCAATATCAATTCAAAAGAGCACAAAAATTTTTTCATAAAAACAGCTTTGAACTGTTTTGAACTGAGATCAAAAAGGAATGTAAAGGTACCAATTTTACAAAACAATGTCGGTAGCAATTATGGATGATTATTGACGACAAAGGAACAACAACACAACAGGGTTTTTTACAACATTGGTGCCAGCTGTCATATTGAAATCTCTTTCATTTTTCTTTTTGGGATAAAGTCCATGATGCGATTTTTGCACTTCACATAGTTTTCACAGGCAGATTCTAAGGTGGTTTTTCTGGTATTTTTATATAAATTACAAACCAGGAACTCACCTACACACATTATTAATCCTACATTCAGCCAAAAAGGAGGCTTTATGCCTAACCCTTAGCAAAGCGCTGAAGTCTATCAAGCGTCCAGCAGAATGCTAACCACTCAGTGCAGTGCCACTCTCCAGCCTTCAAAGCTGCAGCCTCTGCAACACTTGACTGATTACTGTTAGTCTTGCAGGTTTGATTTCTGACAAAATAGCATGTAAATGCACCGCTGTCTGGCAGTTTGCCTGTGAATTCGGTTTGATAAATGGAGCATAAAAACACAGCTAATAAACAAGAAAACATCCAATGGTGAAAATCACACACGCACATCACCACTGTAATCTAATTTGATCTGATTCTTGGGCCAAGGACCACATCTGCACCAGATTTCAAGCAAGGTCCTTTGTTAATTTTTTAAATATCTTGCTGATAAACAGACCAGGGGTGAAAACATAAGCTACTTCCCACTGTGTTAATGGATTTATACAAAAACATTTTGTGATTCTTCCTTTGGCCCAAGGGTAAAAAATCTTGAGCAGTGTGCAGTGTGTGAATTTACAAACATGTAGGCAGAAATCTTTTTAGACTCAGTCAACTAGTGAGCATATGTAAAACCACAAAACAGATTATATCTGTCCAACACCGACCGAAACAGTAGCAAATGATGAGAAAGGAAATTAAAGCAAGCTGATGAGGACACTTGAGATATGCCCCCAAAGATCATACGCAAGATATGGGCACACTACAATGGCTCAAAGTCTGTTCACCGCCACGGCGTTTCGGCTGATGAGGGACAGGACATGGGGAGACAAATATAATTTATCGTGAAAGTTAATCATTTCTGCCAATCAGTGTGTCACGGGCTGCTGATCAGAGTCTTAGAGTTATGAGTGGATTCATTTGGAAATGTACAGAGGCAAAGGCAATGAGATGAATACAAATAGAGCGCTACAAAAGAATATTATGAAAACTGCGCGCCTGTCATTTTGGTCTCTGGCACTTTCTCTCTTTTGCTTATTCTGTTTCTGTCTCTCTCTTCCAGGTTGGGTGGAGCTGGAGACATATTATTAACATTCAGAAAATGTCAGTTGGAATTGTGTGTCTGTGAGTGTGTGCGGGTGTATGTGTATTCGTGTTTGTGAGGGTATTACCGTGTGTGTGCGTGTGCGCGTGTGTGTGTGTCAGTTGTAATATTGCATGGATCAGTTCACAAATCTGATTATCATAAAAATATGGCTGAAAATACGCTTTTGATTGTGCTTTGAGTTTTTCTTTCTTCTTTTCTTCTTTCTTTTTTTTTCCAGCAGAACAATGGTATTACACTTTTGTGCTTTACATAAACTGTTACCAAATCTGATTTATCGTGGCCTGTTTGGCTATAAAGGAATACCAAATGTTCTTCATCATGTGAAATATACCAAATAAAATGTATTCCAAAAATATCCCTGACCAGTGATTTAGTTATTACTCATTAGTTTGGTGTTTGGTATCATTCCTTATTGATATCATTGGACCTTATTGCTTTTTAGTTTGTTGAGGGTTAGAACTAAAACTGGTAGAAGATACAGAACAGCTTTTCAATTTTATTGTGAAGGACACCATATGTACCAATAAGTGTACGTTACCCAAACCACATATTGTACACTACTAATTACCATTACAAAATTTTAAATTTTCAGGCATTTTCAATCACATTACTCCCATTTCACCGTCCCTTACTGTGACTTTGTATGTAAGTCTACCAGTTGATTCTACATAATGCTGCACGGGCTCACACAGGCCACACTAAAAGACCGGTTGATCAGCCAGGCAGATATATCAACCCAATATTGCTTTATAAGATACCTGTCTATGAGTATCGGCACGCCAGCCAGTAAGTTACAAGAAAGTGCAGGACAAAAATGCCAAAGGTATAACAGGTAATTTAGAAACCATGTTTCTGTTAGATAGATTGTTCACCAGAGAGCATTGACAATTTTATTTTTTAAATGTAAAACGTTCTGCTTAATACAATAATGTCTGTACAAATATAAATATGGTTATCAGATTTTTAAACTCTAAAATATCAATATTGGTATCAGTCTCAAAAATCCAGCCATTGTCAGGTTCCAGTAATGCTCATATTTTCCGGACATCATCGATTTTTGTATATCCTCGTCTTCTATTCACTGGACACTCGTTACCTCGCTGTCAAAAAAGTCAAGGAAAGAAAACTGGCAGCAAAGCATTTCCCTCCCAAAGAGTCAGGTCTCTGTGGACGCTACTTGTTCAGAAATCTTTAAGTCTGAAGTCAAGGGCAATGTCAAAACGATTCTAAAAATGAGTTGGATTTTTGTTTCAAATCTCATATAACCAACGTAAGCCTTGTCTACTTTGAGTGGTGTCTTTTTATACTGAATACAACTTTAATATAGGAATAGGCCTACGGGAACGCAGTGTACGGCTGCTCCTGGGTATCACTAACCTTGCTACCATTTTGCTCTCTGTATGAGTGTGTGTGTGTGTGTGTGTGTGTGTGTGTGTGTGTGTGTGTGTGTGTGTGTGTGTGTGTGTGTGTGTGTGTGTATGCGCGCAGCTGTGTCATCTTTCAATACTTTGAAATACCTGTTCTGTGCATTTATAATACCTGTAAATGCACAGGGGTGCTACTGCATGTTTCTCTGTGTTTTCCTACCTGCGTGGGGTTTTACAGGCCACTAAACATACAAACCTGTCTTTAAACATAACTTCTTACATTACTTTGCAAACAAAGAACTTTGTCTTAACTTTGTCTATAAATTAGCCTGAAAATAATCGATTCATTTAGACAAGTAGAAGTCCTGAAGAAAATCCTCACAGTTAAGATGCTGGAACCAGAGAATATTTTGCATTTCTGCTCTGAAAACAACTTCAGTTATTAATTGACTATCAAAACAGTTTCCAATATTTATTTATTTACTTTATTCAAAAGGGAACAAGTAAGATGTTTAACAAAAAGGTCACCCTTTGGTGTACTGTACCTGAATTAGCTTAAAGCCAATTTTCATCATTAGTCTCTTGGCAGGTCACAATTAGAACAGTGGCAGAGCAGCACTAAACACACTAGACGAAGTTACACACAGTAGAAATTCACACACACACACACACACACACACACCATAACAACACTATGTGTTTGTTAGACTAATTGAAAGCAAGGATATATGTATACAAACCGCTACATTTATAAATATACTGTAATTAAAATAAATCAATAAATGTATTTATTGATAAGCAAATCGATTAGTCGACTGAACATTTATTTTATCGTAACCTATTTGTTTTATTTATTTATTGCCATATTTTACAGTTGGAGGGGCGGACAATGGACGCATTTCTCTACAGGCTCACCGGTATGAAAACATTGGGTGTGTAATATGATGTGAAAAACACCAAAAAGCTCGTACATGCGAATGGCAGAAAGGGGGAGGTGGAAATCACAGCCTTTCGCCAGCATCTTCACCTCAGCCTGACCGACTCCCACCTTCCGCAAACGGGTCCCGGACGAACGGGCGGAATAACAACATCCGCCACCGTCACTTCCGTTCGCTGCCTGTCAAACATGGCGCTGCTTCTAAGGTCAGTACATCTGTGCTACATAACGGTTGGGCAAAGGGAAAGCCTTTTGGGCCATACTTTGGGGGTTATCGTATATAATGGACGCGTTTTCAGCATAATGCCGTTATAGCCGAGGACAACGCGCCTGAGTGTAACTTTTTTCTTTGGTTTATTCTACTTATGTAGTGTAAATATGGACCGACGTAGCGCTAGCTGACAAAACGCTAGCGGGCTAGCAGTTATCCGGTATATTGGAAAGCTAGCAGAGAGTGGACTTTGGCTCTGATTATTATTAATGAAGGACTTAAGCGGCTCTGTTTGCTGCCTTTACCCTTCAAATGGGCGTTGTTTGGCACAAACGCAATTCGCCGCCGTTTGCTAGCCTTCCTAATAGGGGGGGTTTAGTCTTGTTTAGCATGGAGTTAACTGGACGCTGCTACTCTGTCCTGCCTTTACTAACAAAGTATTAACCATGGGGAAAGTCGAATGCTCGTCGAACTTTGGCCACTTCATTGACTTAAGGCGGATGTTAAAGATAAGCACAGCGTCCCTTAGGCTTATCAAACCACTGCCCCCAGGAGTCTCTTTATTCCTTCTGTCGCATGATAGAGATGTAGTTGACCCTCCTTTGCTTGGGTTTGCCTGTCTTGTTCAGAACTGGAATCTACACTGTTGTAGTCTCAGATGGCATGCTTTTGTAACTATTTTACGTAAGGCTTTCCTCCGATATAGATATGAACACTGCTGTACAAAAGTTTGAGGCACTAAAAAGAAAATGAGGATGCTTTCAATATAATGCCATGAATAATTTTTATTCATTAGTTCACTTCATACAAAGTGCATTAGACAGAAAAAACCTAAATCAAATCAATATTTGGTGTGACCACCTTTTGGCTTTTACACAGCACCAATTCTCCTAGGGCAGTTTTTCATGGTACTTGTCAGGTAGGTTGTTCCAAGCATCTTGGAGGACTTGCCACGGTTCCTCTGTGGATTTAGGCTGTCTCCGTGTCTTGCGTCTCTTCGTGTAATCCCAGACGGACTTCATGATGTTGAGATCGAGGCTCTGTGGGGGTCATGCGGTTTTTTGCAGGACGTCCTTGTTTTTCTTGTTGCTGAGAATCATTCTTTATGTCTCCCTGGTGGTGGTGTGTGATGATTAAGGGTCTAAACATCTAAAGTGTCTAAAACTATTGAACAGTACTGTATATCTGTGCAGGGTAGCATAAGAGTAGTAAGTTGAAGAGACCATTCTTTCAGTATGTCTGTAGTGTTATTGTAGACAGCATCATTTATATTATTTATGTACTTATTCACAGAATTCATTAATAGATGTGAGTAAGTACTGAAATATTCTCACCCGTTTTAATTTTTTTTGGTGTGATATTCGTGTCACTGGTGTTGCATCAAAAAGATAGGTGCCAGAAATAAGATTTCTGCTTAATGTGCTCATTTCTCACATCTGACTTGTTTTTTCTTTTATTGATCTGCTGTCATCCATTTTTTGTATATTTTTTTTCCCTCAAACGCTTTTTGGAACAGTCCTATTATTAAAAATTCTACATAAGTAAAGTGGAGGTGTACAAGATACTGTGGGTTTGTGTGATTTTTTTTTTTTTTTTTTCCCCCCCAACCAGTATTTGACCACAGACATAGAAACCCTGATAGCAAGTCTCAATTTTAACACTTCTTTCATGTCTCTTGTCTTCAGGACATTGGCCCGTCAGGGTGTCTGTCTCTCCAGACCACAGTACAGTGTCCTCTACAATCAGTGAGTTGCATTTGTGTTTGTTTGAGAGAGAGAAAAAGAGCAAGAACACTGTTTTCACATACATATGCTGCTACTACTCATAGTAATGATGCCGATACACAAATGCCAGTTCTCTCTCTCTCTCTCTCTCTCTTTCTCTCTCTCTCCACTACAGTGCTGCTCCAATGGGAACCACAGCTAAGGAGGAGATGAACAAGTTTTGGGCCAAAAATGCCAGATTAAACCGACCCATGTCTCCCCATCTCACCATCTACAAGTATGTACTTTATCCCACAGACAGTACAGGATGTAGCCTTTATTGTTCAGAAAATAATCTCAAGTAAAGGATGGAGACGACTCAGTTGTTCAAGTGAAAGTTTTTATTTCACAATCGAATATTACTTCTCACAGTTGAATGTCTGCTATTTTTTTTTTTTTTTTTTTTTTTTTACAATTCATTTATATAATATATTTTAGAATATTCGTTGACAGCCCTAATGCTTCATTTATGTATTATAATTTCAGCTTCATATTTTCAAAGACACTAAAAGTCTGGTGCAGCACATCATCCAAGTTGAAAATGATATTGCTGTTAAAGTAATAAAATTTTCTGATCATGCAGTGATTCATTCTGTTAATCCCTATGAAACAGCAGGAAAAGCCACCATTACCAGAAATTTTCATGCTTTTGGATACATGTAGTGCAATAAGCACCTTGATCTACTGTCGGGCAGTCATTAGAATCCTAAAATCTGAAGTAAAAAACACATTTTTGCTCAGTATGTCTACCTAGCAATTGCTCGCCAGGTTTCCGTCCAAATTTTTATGGCTGATCTTTGTCTGGGCACGTTGCCTCTGGCATTATGAATCCTACAAAATTGGTTGCTTAGAAGACTGGTGATCTAGTGAATTTAAATCATACTCTACCACCTGTTTTAAGTTACTCTGTGTAAGAGCATTATCTTCATTTCTAACCGTACATGCAGACACTGAAATCTGTGGAAGTCTCAACTGTCATTCACTTGTATTTGAAATTTTAAAAACACCTCTCATGCATAGGGCTCACGGCTTCACCGTGTGAGTCTTACCACTTTGAGTTTGTGTTGCTGCTTGAAGCTGAAAAATAGTAGTGCATTGCAGCGATGCGACTTGTCAATCACAGCCTAACCTGACACAAAGCATTTCTTACAATGATAGTAGAATGCTTCGACTCGCAGTTTGCAGTCTGTTCCAGACATGTACAGTATATATGCCATTATAGTAAATGTGCTGCACTTTCTTTGCATTTCAGATGGTCTGTTCCTATGATGATGTCCATCACACACAGAGGAACTGGCGTGGGGCTCAGCGGAGGTAACACATCCGTGTTTTCTTTGTCATCCATGAGTTAGGTTATAGATGTGCCAGTGACAAGTCTTTTGTTTCCCTCTGTAGTTGTGTTTGACCTCAAACTGATCAAAATATATCAGATACATATACACATCAAATTGATGATGCATGTGTGAGCCTTTTTGTTGTTTGTGTTATTTTGTTTTGGTCCTATTCTAACATCGAAGTGAGGCTATTCTGCTGCTGCTGTCAGCTTTTGATTGACCCTGACAATATCCCCAGGGCATTGTGGTACATCACTATTGATTTCTGCTAAGAGCATTTACTGGCATTATAAAACAGAAGATGTTCATTACAGTTCAACGCTTTGCATGTGAAAATTAAGTCTATAATTGGACTTCTGACCGCTTTTAGTCATCTGCCTGGTGTAAGGTTGAGCCATTGTTACCGTGACATAGTACATCGGTACGGTTGACCTTGATGTACCATGCTGTAAAAGCTGGGTTCCTTTTTTTTTTACATGGTAATGGGTTCAGTAAGGGTCAGCGCCCTCAACTGCCACTTTAACTCTATATTGAGACATACACAATCACTGCGTGTCAACTTTCCATGAAAATATCACAGTGTCTGAAATCAGCTCTCTGGGCTGGTAAAGATATTTTACTTACTTAATTTTTTAATATATATTTTAAATGCTATTATGCATTTAGAATTAAAAACTGAGTTTAATTTTAGGTCAGCAGGGAAGAAGTCTGCTTACAGGCAAGACTCGTATAACTCAGGTGTTTGAACAGAATTTTTGTATGTCGGTTTTTGATACGTTAATTTCATGTTGAAATGCATGCATATCAAATCTTTCTTTAACACATTCCATAACACACACGCAAACCTTGTCCAGTCTCCGTTCTTATTGCTTCTGTCTGTTACCAGCTATCTCAGCATTTGCGATGGCAGCACTGGTATTACCGGGAAATTACCCATACTACCTGGACTTGATCCAATCGCTGTCTGTCGGCCCCTTTCTCATTGGGTTAGCCAAGTTCGGCATCGCCTTCCCTGTATCTTATCACACCTACAATGGCATTCGCCACTTGGTAAGATTTAATCATTTGATTCATAGACCTAGCAATTGTTTGTCTTTTTTTTTCTCCTTACTGGAGTATAATTGAGATTCATTGGTAATTTGTTGCCATTACACTGTTTGGTGTTTGGTGTCGTCTAAAGCTATTGAAAAAAGTAAGATTTCTATGCATTTTAAAATGTTTTTCATTTTTGACATGTTTGCTTATTTTACTGTGTTAATAGAAAGCAGATTACATTTGCCTGCATTTATAAACTGACGATGTCTCTTATGCTAAATCGCATAACTTCTTCTCTCTTTTTCATTTGTTTATTATTATTTAATTCAGTGGTGGGACATAGGAAAGGGCTTCAAAATCCCCGAGGTCTACCGCACCGGCTACACAGTTATTGGTCTGTCCATCGTCACCTCCATAGCCATGGCTTTGCTGTGAGCACGGGAGCAGGAGATGAGCAGAAAGGAGAGGAGAGGACAGTGTTGAGGGGAATGTGGACTGGATGCACTGTGGGAATTTTGTGTATATGTTCTGTTTTGGCCTACTGCAGGCCCCATTTCATCAAAGTAATAAATAAAGAAATATATTATGCTCTATGCAGAAAAGGTGTTGTGATGTTTTGTCCCTAGGAATTAATTATACTCTGGAAAGCTTTGGGGTCAGCAGCAAGAGTGCAAAGTGCATGTAAATGTGACCTAGTTTATTTCACACTTGTTGTTTGTGTTAACAACCAGCAGCCAAAATTAGACATGTCCTACATGTAATATCATTATGTAATTTGTCTAATAGTGCTGCAACGTCAAATTCATTAATCACTTTGCTCGGTCACTGCCAGCCAAACCAGTGTGTGTGTGTCTGTCTGTCGCCTCCGTGTACAGGAATGTGTGTTAGTGTCTGTAGAGCGACTGTTTACTGTAGGCTGTCATTCATATTTTACCTTCTCCAGGCCGCAGCTGCTCAGATGCATTTTTAACACGAGGAAAGAGGGGGGCTGAAATGTGGAGAGGCAGCCCAGCGGTGGAAGCTGTGTAAGTGAACAGGCACCTCACCGGCAGCCTGCCTCAGGCCCTACCTCCCACTGTGACGCACGGGAGCACCTGAACAGCTTTTGTCCTCTAGTGTGAATAAAAGCAAGCCGTGGTGTAATGTCAGGTCCAACTCAATTTATGCAGGGTACAGAAACAAATGCGGATGGGGGTGGAGAAAAAAAAACAGCAAAGAAAATCGTTCCGCGGTGGAAGCTGCACCCAAACTGTTTTGCGTCAGCCGGTTTGAAAATGCTTCGGCTTGGTTCAACTGAACTTGCACTGAGAGACACACAACGCGACCACCTAGTCTAGCCAGCTCCAACAAGATTAGTTCATGGGTTTGCTACTGGTGGCTTGGAAGAAAAATGCTGGTCAACTTGCATTTGTGTTCAGTTTTCTATTGACAAAATTTTATTCATTCGCCACGCATATGATCAAACATATTGCCTGTAAAGGACACAGTTAACTCTCTACAGCAACTGTCAGTTTTTATAAAACGGGTTAATTTAATGCTTTTCATAGTGTTATATTCCCCCAAGAGCCATATCAGCTCCGTTAATGGATGATCATCTCTATATTTAACTGTTGCCCGCTCGACATAATTATCTGCACTTGCACAGTGGCTCTCTCTCGATGTGACTTTTGGTCTGGTTGCAGTAAATTTGGCATCTAGATGATTCCCTGCGTTGAGTCTGATCCGTGCCACAAGCTCACGGCCGCCCGAGCCAGGGGTCCATTCGGCCTGCAGCTCTCTGTTGCGACCGACGGGGAAATTTGCTCGAACTCTGCAGAGTATAAGACTGGATTTACTTATAGTCTGTTCACACCAAATCTGTAGAAATATATTCTATTTTTAGAGTAAACCAGAAGCCGAGGCAATAAAAAAACATGGACTGTTCACTGGAGACATTCCCTGCAAGGAATGAGCACTTTGCTTCAAAGTTATTGATGCATTTACGATGTAAGATGTTCCATCTTTTGGTTTTGCTCCGATAATATCACCATTATGATGTTTTGACGAGATAACCTGCGTGAAAGCGATGGGGGTGGAGAGCGGGGGCTCTCGCCGTCTCAATGAGTCACAAAGAGACTAATGATTATGCGGCGGCAGCACCCCCTACAGGGCGGCAAATTACTATCCACGGGGCTGCGGTCCTGATGCTGAGGGATGGTGAGGATGCTGCGCAGGGCTGGGAGGGGGAGTTATAAACCCGCTTTTGATGGAAAAAAATGTGCCTCAGTCTCTGTGGCGCAATGGAATAGCGCGCTGGACTTCTAATCCAGAGGCTCCGGGTTCGAGTCCCGGCAGAGATGAGAATAAAAAGGGTTGTGGCTTTTTGGATGACAGGAGATAGAAAAAAGAAAAGGCACAGACATTGTTTTACATCTTTTGCAGGCAGGACGTATCTTGCCAGGCTGCTCTGCCTACAGATGCGACGGATGATGGGAGAATAGATAGAGAGCCAGATAGACAGAGCGACAGACAGACAGACAGACAGACAGACAGACAGACTACCCTGAATGTGTTTATTTCGCAGAGGCCAAACACTCAGTGCGTCTGGACTGAATTTTAATGGCCATTTCACATGGACAAGCCTTTTCAGCGCGCAAGAGGTCAGCGCCTTGATAAAGCCAGGGACCACAGCTCCGCTGTAGCAGCACAGCGCGGGCTCCGTAGCCCACCGGTTAGCTGCTGCCGGGGCTGCGCGCTCAGGCTCTGGTCTTACACGGTCATCACGTAGGCACCGCAGGACACGACTGCACCGTGCAGCCTCGCCGTGTGAAACTCAGTGGACAGGCGCGCGCGCTCGCTCGCTCGCTCGCACGCGGGCACGCACGCTCGCTCGCTCGCGCGCGCTTTCAGCACCTGGGGCTAGTCGGTCACATAAACCAGAGCAAAAGCTTTTCCAGTGCAGCGCCAATGACAAAACATTTAAAGCCCCTTTTTCTCGCCCTCGTAACAAGTGTTTAATGATGCCAGATGCTCCCGTTTGGTTTTAGGGACAGAAGGAGAGATAAAGACTCCGGTTTACTTTGAACATTAATGACTCATAGTGCCAGAAAATGGTGTCGTCTCAGGATTTTTTGTGTGCAGATTTCGTATTGAATTACAGACTCTAAACACGATGTGGTGAGCAGCGCATGAGGATCGCAGCGGTCGCTGTGTGTGTGTTTTTATTTTGTTGCTTTAGTTCAATCAGAGTGGGGACCTCTCTGGGATCCTTTCAAGGACCCTTGAAGGTGGACTTTAGTTTTCTGCTTGAGGAAAAAAACCTACATTATCCCAATCGTGGGGGCCCAGAGCAGAGCTATTTGTTTTTTTGTTTTTTTTTTTTTTTAGTGTGGAAAGCAGCTGCTTGCTTGAAGATCTCTCAAACGCCCCGACTCCTCTAACCCCCCCCGGCTCCCCGTGGCTTTTATTATTTTGTATTTTCTCCAAAACCCACCTCCCCCGGCTTCAGCTTGTAGCCACCACCACTGATTGGGCTGTCGTGCGGCTGTCGCCATCCATGTTTAACCCCATCATGCCTCCCCACACACAGACCTAATCCGCCAGTAAAACTAATCCTTAATCCTCTCTGGCAAGTTGAACACCCCCCCCCCCTCCTGATTCCCAAACGGGCCTTGACGCATGAAACGTCAGAACTAGCCCATATAGAGCACTCTATGATTATAGATTATAGATATTGGCAAAGTAACCATTCCCAGGGGGTAGAAACATTACGATGCCACGGGGTTATTATACAAACTTTGAGGTGATAAAAGATATAGAAAGCTACAATGAAGTCAGTGTCAGAAGCGCAGGCGAGCAGTAGGCTGTTGTAGGGATATGACACACTGAGATAGAGCAAGTCGCACAACTCCACAAGGCCGAGGACTCAGTAATAACATCACCATATTGCAAATGATCAGGCCTACGGGAAATAGCGCTGCGCCTGACTGCGAGATAGGAGTAATAGCTCCATAATGTCGGCGATAAGAAACATTACAGGCCACTGAGAACCGTGACAATCAACTTCGGGTGACCTCTGCTGCGTCATCCCGGGGGGGGGGGTGTAGGCCTAATCCTGTGATAAAATATCAGCGGGATACTCAACCTACTCGGTATCAAACCTGTAGATAAGGGGAGCAGAGCTATCCCGGGAAATCCTACGGTAACGCACTGCCACACCAGCTACTAAAACACCATGTGCCATAGCCCGATAAGGTCGGGGCGGACTCACTGTGGAGTATTATAGGAACGTTATGATGATTTTTCGGTATGGTGAGATCACACTTCCCTATCTGCTCCATCTCCTTAATGTTGCTCTCAGCCAGTAGGCCCCTGCTCTGGCCCTGTTATCCCCGGTGGTACGGGCCAAATCGTATTAAAATCCCCTCCCTCCCTCCCTCCCTTTCCTGCCTCCCTCCCTGCCTTGTCCCCTCCCCTCCCTCTCGTCTTTCAGACAGACTGTTTTTGCTGCAGTGAACGGTAGCCGTGGAGAGGGAGCGAGCGAGCGAGCGAGAGATAGAGATACAAACACGGAGTGAGAGAGTGAGGGAGAGAAAGAGAGAGAGAGAGAGAGGAGGAAAAAGCAAGAAAAACAAGGAGTCGGGCGAAGGAACGAGGAGATAAAAAAAAAAAAAAAAAAAAGTCGATAAAAGCAGATTGAGAGGAGGCTCCGGACAAGCGACTGCTGCGCATCAAAGCGGGGACCTTACTGGGGACCTTATTGGAGACCAGCGCCAACAAAACCCGACTCCGGAGGCGGAATCTAACGGTGTGTGTGTGTGTGTGTGTGTGCGCGGTTATTACAGAGCACTGCTTCGCAATTTGTGTTATTGTCCAGGGTTAGGCTGTAGCCTGTAGGGCGGACAGGAGACACCTGTCAGTGCTGACGCTTTTCCGTCTCCAGGAATGTGTCTGTGTGCGCACTCAGGGTAGGTGGCAGGGTGTGTGTGTATGTGTGCGCGCGCGTGAGTGTGAGTGTGTGTGTGTGTGTGTGTGTGTGTAATCCATTATGCCAGCCCAGGGAGAGAGCTGTATAATCCCTGCGTGTTTTTCTAATTTACTCTGAATATGCGTTTTGTTGCCGGGCTGCCTGAGCTTTTACCCGACTCCTCTCCCCTTCCTCTTCTGTCCCAGCTCCGTTGGCAAAAAAAAAAAAAAAAAGCATTACAACTGCGCGCTTTGTGCAGCAGCCACCTCTCCCCAGCCTTTACAAGAGTCTCTAAATCTCATCCCATTAGTATCAGATATTTCTGCGAGCGAGGGAGAAGGTGTTAGAAAACACGCTCCGAACTGAACTGAGAATCACTGCTCTCGTGCTCCCGCGCTCCGTCGCAGCGATGCAGGTAGCCACCACGAGCTGTTATTATTGTTGGGCTATTATTCTCATCATTACTATTACAAGTGTCCACGGAAGAGCAGGTCGCGTGAATTTTTGTTAAAAATCTCGCCCGGAGTGGCCGGATTATTTCCCATGGACGCACTTGTTCTAGTTTTGTTTTCATTTCTCACCATCACTCAACAGGAAGGGCTGGAGCAACAATCAACACAGCCCCCCCCTCCACACACACACACACACACACACACACACACACACACACCCTCCCCCCAACCCAACCCCTACATCCCTACCCATCCCGTGCCCCCTCGCCCCACTCCTCCGTCCCACCCTCTGTCCCCGCCCTAACCGCCCGCCCGTCCCGCAGGCAACAATCCATCCACGGTCCCCTCCCAGGGGGGGGACAACAAGGCAGCGTTTCACAGAGGGACCGAGGGCTCACCTCGGCGCAGGATACTGCTATTTTAAGCAATGTGCGTTAGAGAGAGAGAGAAGGGGAGAGTGTGTGTGTTTTGTGCGCCTGTGTGTGTGTGTGTGAGAGAGAGAGAGCGCGAGAGAGCGAGAGAACGAAAGCCTGAGACGCTATTATGCACGTCTGTCCGTCTCCAGTCTTGTGCAAACCGCACGACTGAAGCGTATTCTCAGCGGGCGACAGGTGCATCGCTCCGCTGCTGTTGTGATGTTGTTTCCTTTCTTCTTCTCTATTTTCCCATGACCAGCTGGGGGAATGTTCCATTGCGCTATTTCTAATTAGCGCGAGTTAGTTGGAGCTCGTTTATGTGCTGTCCAAAACACTCGTTTTCCTTCATTCCACAGCTTGTTAAAGTAGATGAATAAATTCACAGTTATATGAACCCCCCCCCCCATTCTTCTCCCCTCATTACCACCTTTACGACGCCACCGTTACCATCTCCTTCGCTGTTTGGCTCTATTACCGCCCCCCTCCCCTTACCCCCGCCCTCCTCAGTTCTCTCAGTATGGTATGACACAAGCAGATCGATGAATACCCATGGAGCAACGCGTGAGTAACGGGTGGGCCAAGCGTTTACACAGCAGCCGCCGACCAATGGCTGGGGACGCAATTAGTGGCCAGTCGGCATGCCCCGCTTGTTTTCTTTATCTCGCTGCTGCTCTCCCTGCAGGTGACTCTCCAGAGCTCCTCTGCCCTCCTGAGGATTCAGTGAGACAGGCGGATCTGTGCGCCCACCATGGCCTTCCCATCAGCCCCCTCAGCACTATGGAGTGCCAGCTTATTGACAGTACTACTCGCAGCTGCGGTTCACAGCAACATTGTCTACGGTAAGCACCTCTCTCCCTCTTTATCTACCAGCCTCCTGTTCTCCCCATCTCACTGTCCCTCCCTGGGCCCCTGACCTCCCCGACCCTCTCTTTCTGTCTCCGGTGGTGCCCCTTGTCTGTTGACTTGAGGCTTTTCCGTTGTTTCCTGTATTATGACAAGGGAATCAGAGAGCCGTTAATAAGCACATGGGACACCCCCACCTACCCAGACCCCGGTGGAATTTCTGCCGTTGTTTTTGAGGAATGTGTGTGACTTGCACGTGGGCACAGGGCGGCACACGCACATGCACACTACAGGTCCTCGCTGGTGTAGCGCACTTGCCCCTTGGCTTCCTCTTCTCTTTCTCTCTCCCTCCCTCCGTGATATCTTCAGTCACTCGATTTGCACTCACACAAGAAGCGCAAGAGCAGGCGCACGCTCGCACGCTGGCACTCCTCCTTTCATGTTCACCTGCTCAGCGTCTCTCTGTCTTTCTCACACGTGCGTGGACGATATCTGAAGTTCATGCAACCTGGAGATAAGCAGCAATCATCTTGTACTTTCTCAAATAGCAACACGGGAGTGTACGCACTTAACGCGCACATATAATACAGGCACCTGAAACTCGTCGTGGCTGAACCCGTGACGAGTCGAGCGCAGCTGAAAGCGGATGGAAGAGAGGATTTGATGAGAGAAGCACTTTGTAATGATATCATCCCTGCTGTGAGCACCAAGTGAACAGGAATACACTGTCCAATGTGCTTTTCCAATTACATAACACTCAAGTGACTGGCTGCCAGTAATACAACCTTTAGAGGGCAAATTGTGCCGATGGCGAAATAGAGCATCATGATTGACTCCTAATCCATAGAAAATTGATTGACACAGGTAGAATCGTTGGCATTTTCTCATTACAGTTGCAATTTAATTGCACGGAGTGTTTGGCACAGAAGCACAAGATGATAGGGCAGGTGAGAAGGCTTCTAGTAGACATTCCCTAATTTGCACATGCAATATACATCCTCAGAGATCCCTTGCACTCTCTTGTGCGCACCCACGCAATTTCACAAATCTGAATACATCAGTGAGTGTACGGTGCAAGTTCACGCATGTACACATGCATGGTGTACACATGTATGCACACAGATATGCAGGCACATGCACCACACTTCCTGGACTTCCGCTCTGTTTACCGACATCAGCTGTTTCTACTTTCTGTTGAATTATGCATACGTGTGTTTCTGCATGTTTGTGTATGAGGTTTGGGAAAGTGAAGGATTATCACTGTGAGCTCTCCGTGGTCAGAGCAGTAAAAAGTGAGAAACAATCTGACTGTGCCAAGAAGCTGGGATGAGGTCATTGCTAAACAAATGCAAATAGAGGCCTGTCAAGGCCCCGAAAGCTGTTGGAGATGAGAAATGCAAAAACAATCTCCAGATTGAGGTGCTGCTGATGAAATATCAATCTCTCATCAGAGTGCTGACCCCGACCGTGTAGCTCGTCATTGAAACGAAAGCAGCGGTTCGTTATTTGGGTCCGAAAACGATTTTGGCTCGCATTCAGACACACGTCACATTTGATTAAGGTGTGCCTAGCGGGAGGCCTGACTGTGCATGACCAATTCTTGCTTTGGTTTCACCTAAGCACTGTTTTGCATTATCATGTCAGTCAAGGAGAGTAATTAAGGCTGGGACGACTGACAGTGTATAGGAGATGAGAAAACACACCAAAGAGTGCAACTGAGAGAAGAGAGGAAGCTGGGATGGAGCACTGACTTAAGAGACTTTCAGTGGGCAGGCTGTAAACCATTAAGTTGTAATCAAGGTCTCTTTGTCATTCTGTTTTGCTATCAAAGTAAAATCAAATATTCATATTAACTATGCTGAAATAAAACTAATAGAGATTCTGCAATTAAATCAAGTATCGCCATTGTCAAAAAGGTTTGGAATTAAAATTCTTGGCCCATTTGTGCTACATAGGAAGACATTAATCAGAATCAAAATGTATAATTTCATCAAGTAAAGTGCATGAATTTGTCCTGTTGGCGTTGGCGCAAGAAACACAGACATTTTGTTGCCTTTCTTACTGGCAAACAAGGAACTGAGCTCTCGTGGGACCTCACACACCGCACCAAGAACAGTGCCAAAAATTCAGCAGACAGGAAACTATATAAATGTGAATCTTGTATTGACTGTTCTATAGTGTCCAGACATTTGAGCAATGTGGCAAATAGTGGTGTTGCAGCTTCAGAGGTAAATGTTGTGTGTAAGCTGCAGAGCACTGGTCCATCGCTCACATCTCTCCCGATCAGTCTGATTGGTGTTGTTATGACACACCAGCAGAGCTGTTAAGTAGAAGATGGAGTAGGGTAGGGTAGGCAGTCAGCTAAAGCTGTCATAATGGAGATCTCCATGCTAAGAGGTCCTGGAACTGAAGGGTCTACTTAACATAAATAATTCAATGTTATGTATCAGAGGAAAAACGATTAGCTCAGCAAATCAATGTGAGAGCAGATGAGCCATGAAAGAGCAGGACTGCCCATCACCGCTGTACTCAAGAGTACACAGTGAATTAAAAACATGTAGACTTATTGTCTCTTTTCATCATCAAAGAAGGAAAGAGAGACAAAAAGCCTCCCCCGTGAGTTATGGAGTTGATTATCATACAGCGCCCAACAGCCTGCGGGTCACGATCATTTAGATTCCTGACCACCCCTGGACTCCCAGCTCTTCCATTTCCACTGCCTCATCTTCGTTAGATGTATGTTAAAGTCGGGGCAAGGACAGCACCGACTCTGTTTTTTTCTGAATTTATCTGTGACCAGGCTTGCTTAGAGCGAGTGAACGAATCGGGGAGACACTAATTGCGCACCATTTGACATGCATTTCCACAGCTGGATGTGCAGCCATGCACTGCGGATGGAAAGGGCCTCTCAGAAGGACACAGATTAGGCATGCAATTGGCCGGCTGTGCCCTGGTTCTGTGCAGCTGACCCAGTTACCCCGGGGCTGCTGTGGAGTGTGGAGGGTCCGTCTGCCGGAGCACTCTTTAGACAGCAAATAGAGCAGCGTGCACTGGCCCCCCATCGGCCACCTGGCCCTCACATCCACAGCAGCCTGATCCCAGACCCCAGGAGAATGTTTGCATTTGTGACAAGAAACATGCCTAATAGTTTATTTACCTCGACGAGTTCTGCTGGTCGGAACAACTGAATGAAGTCCAATGCTTCCAGCTGAGGCCAATAATGAATAAGGATTAAAGGATGGGAGCAGTGTGGGCCAATCGTAATGTGGTAAGATTTACAGGCGGGAGGGCTCTGCATGTGTGTGCCTCTGCCAGTGGTTCACTTTATCCTGCCACAAAATGGGCTCCTTCCCCCCTAGACCAGCTCTTTCTAGCTGGCTTGATGCCCACTTCCTGTGTGTGCTGCTGTTGTTTACTGTTGACTTCCTGTGTGCCAAGATGGGGGAACATTTGGCTAATACACAGTACGGCTAGTACACAATAGCAGTAGGCGGTTTGGATGGGAGGCCTCTGCCTGTTAACAAGGCTGACTGATAAGCAGTGACTCATTAACAAGCCGAGGTACACAGAGCCTGGGGGAATTACCGCCTAGCCACTGTGACATTAATAAGAGGCCTAAGCTATTTTTCCATTTGGCTCTGCTGGCAGAGGGCTAAACCAGTGGTTTCCAATCTCAGCTCTGGCTATTTACTGGCTCCGGTGCTTTTCCATTTGTTTCAGCCACTGGTTACCTGGTCTGATTGGAGTGGGGAAGATCAGTATTGTCGGAGTGCGCTGCAGTTAATGACATCTGCTGCTTCAATGGAAAACCAGACACCTCTCATTAGTTTTCTGCAGATTCATTCAGAAACATCTGGGGAGGAGCCTGATTAATTCTTCTCATGCTGATCATGCCAATTAATTAGCAATATGTGTGTTTTCTAAAAGAAAAAAGACAATGACATATACCAATGTATATCCTAGATTTCAACAGTGAGACTGATGAAGATTCTGACACTATATATCAGCACAATGCAAAAGAGCTCCAAGCAGCAGTCTCCTATCAGAATTTAAAATCCAAAACCATATTACCCCCATTGTCTCTTGTGTTTATTATTCTCTGATCCTTTAAGTGTTTTGTTGTCCAGATCAGTTTTGTGATTACAAATTGGATCCCGATTGGCTGACATTAGTTTGCAACAGATTCACATCTGGCAGAAAACCAATTATTTCTCCTGTTCATCATGCCGATTAATTAAGGCGCTGTGGCTGATTGATTAAACTCCCAACAAAGCTCTAACCATGAGCACTGGACCCCCAGGGGATGATTTGCATCACACATTATGCACATTGCTATGTCCTCATGTTAACTTCATATATCTCTCCAGACATGGTGAAACATTACACACGTGTAAGCGACAGGAAGAGAAACTCACAGCTCAACACGGCACAAGTTTTGATAAGTCATTTGTTTAAGCAGAATTCAAATGCAGTGTCGTGCCAGTATCATCGGATCTTAAAGGTATCAGGAGCACCCAAACAAGAATCCATTAGACCTCATCAATCTGAGGCAGATCTCATCCACCCAGGTCCACTCAGGCAATGTGAGATTACACCAGAGCAGATCAATCTTGCTTGCTATCATCATAATAACAGCAAATGCCATTTAGAGACTGAAAGAGAGAAGGGCTTTTGAGATTTTGCAAAGCGTTATCACACTTAGCTTCCTCTCAGGTGCTCTTAAAAGACACATCACTCTGCAGCAACTCAGGGTCAAGAAAAATAGGGGTCCCGCGTTAGCAGAGCTGTCAGCTTTAAACCATCACTTCACAACGACACCGCCGATTAAACAAACTAAACAACAACAACAACAACAACGCCAGCCTTGGAATAAATGAATTCATCTCATTTCCAACAACAAGAGCCCTTATTATTGTGCTCCGCACTCAACTGCCTTTTCCTTTGATCAGGTTCCTCACTCACTTTCACTACCCCCAACCCTACCCCCCCTTTTCTCCCGTTATCTGCCAGAATTCTCCGGTGGGTGTTTAATTGATTGCTGTGGGGTTGGAAATCACCTATCCTGTCACTGACGCATAGCTGGTCAGACCAAGGACTTCCTAGAAAGGTGTATCTGCGTGAAACTCCAACTATGACGGGGTGCCAAAAGAGGCAAGTGCGTGGCTGTAAAGTGTAGCATCTGTATTGATTAAGTCTGAGTGCTGTGGGTTCCCCCTGAGTGCAGGAGCTCCACCAATGAAAGAGCAGGGGTTGCTCTTGTTTATTGCCTCTTTTTGATGATGCCATCACTTCATCTTGTGGTAGGGAGTGGGTCTGTGGGGGGATCTTATCGCTGATACCAGAACCATAAAGCCATTTTAATTCACCTGTGTGCTGTCTTGGGAACTCTCCCTAGTCTGGTTTCTGCTGAGGGTATCACTGTCCATTCACTGGATGGTGACTCTTATTGAGCCTCTGACATAGTACTGTCACATAAAGAACCAGTGTTGGAAATAAATTGTGAAGGACTTCTCCATATCGGTACTTAACTTAGTATGAACTCTCATGGACGTAATTCCCGAAATAAATCATTAATCTTTGCAGAATGTATGTGTTTTCGTATTATCTCATTCTTACTTGAAATACTGATGAACATGCTGTTTTGCTGCAAGCATGCAGCTTCTGTGTCAGCAAACCTGACACACTTAGTCAATTCACTTTGATGAAAATAATTCGTGATAAACTTTTTAGTTTGGGCACTGATTTGACTGCTGTCTGAGGCAGTGTGGCACTTCTGCTTTTTCAGCTGATGTGTCAAAGTGAATCAGCGGCCAGACTGACAGAGTCCTTGAGGCTGCGTCCGGTCTTGGCACATGCAGCAAAGTTTTTGATAGTTTTAGCATTGACTGACTGATTACAGTCAGAGCGATTGAACTGAGTGCTAGTTGCAGCTTAAAATCCGAAACAAAGTTATTCTAAAGGTATTATTAGAATTTTTATTCAGAATCAGCTTTGAATATTGTTTCCCATACTTCACGTACTTTTTATTGTTTCATTGTTTCATCCTTTGCATTAATACAGTACCTGGCATTTATTCATCACCATTAATGGTTGCATTGTAATTGGATCAAAATTTTCATGCGCCCCATGCAAAGCGAGGGAGTAAGTTGGGACGTTGCACTGTCAACAAGAACAACAATGATGAGTGTAGGATCATTAGACTTGATACTATAAAGCCTGGATTTACTTTTCATTGAAGTGGAAAAGGTCGTCTTTTATGAGTCTTTCCTGGAAGGCATCGAAAATGATGACGTGTGGTTTTTTGCCACAGTTTGCAGCTGCTGTAAATGCTATAGAGGAAGGAAAGGAGTGAAAACTTATGGGAATGGAGTGTGGCACTCTCGGTGTCTTTGGAGAAGCTGAGTCGATGGCAAACTTTGGAGTGAGTTTAGACTTTTTCTGCACTGTTTGCAAGGTGGGAATACACACTGTGTGGACTGGATTTACACTTGGCTGAGGTTTGGTCACTTCTGCAGGTGGTCTAAAGGACCCGATAACTCTCAGATCATAATCTACTTACTGTATTACCGTGTGTTTTTTTATTTTCCCCAAGATATCCACACAGACATTGTATTTTAATACAAGGTGTAAATGAGGTCAGACTGCTGAATGTTGAAACATAAAATGGAGTAAATAATCTGATATTTATCTTCTACTCTACAATTGCACCACGTTTTAAGGTTACATTTATGTTTCTCTATCAATGGCACATCCTGGATTGGTACTCACCAGCTTCAAGGAATATCTGTATTGTTTCAATCCTTTCACTGTACCTGATGAATACAGTGATTGTGATTTACTTCAGGTATCATTCCCTTTTCATGAGATCTGCTACTCCCATCTCCTCTTTTCTTAAGTGGAAGAATTGAAGTCATCAGTGTTTAAAGATTTCAAAACAGCAGTCTATTGATGAACTATTGATGAAATAATCTTGTTTGCTTTATTCTATTATCCTTGAGTTTTTATGAGTGACACATACATGTGAAAATTGGTGTGGGGAAAATATTGCCTTCCCTTAAACGATAAATAAGGTCAGCCAATCAATCAGTCAGTCACTATGGTGCAAGTGGAAGCCTCAGACTCACATACTGCGCAGTGGACAGGTCAGCCTTGGCTTTCAATCTGCATCTGGCCCTTGACACTGATCAGGGTATGATGCAAAAATGAACAGTGGATGTGGCATTTGACAACAAGGCCATCGCCGCGCGGTATAACTCATCTCTACTGTGCCGGTTGAAGACAAAGGCACCAAATAGGCATCTCTAATCTCCCTGCTGAATGAATCCGAAACAAAGAGAGGAGGAACGCAGACATAGAGGCTTGGACACACATAGGATAAGCTGATTACCCAGGAAAGGAGGGAGGGCGAGGGAGACAGAGGGAAAAATACAGAAGCATTCACGTGAACAAGAGAAATCCATACAGTAAGGAAGCATGGGGACAGGAAAATGAAGGAGGAGGGGTTTGGGAAGAAAAAAGCGAGCGCACTCTAATGAAAAAGAGCACAGACCAGAGAGAGAAAATGAAAAGAAACAGCGTAGGGAGCGAGGAAGGAAGAAAAAACACAGAAGAAAAAAGGTGAGCGTTTAAAAGGACGAGCCATGGAACGCTACATAGAGCATGCAATAGGAAAATGAAGGGAATGCATATTTGCCTGTGATATCCTCCTTAGGAGCGCGACACAATCAAAAACAGGAAATTATGCAAATGTGAGGCGGCTACAGCAATATAATCACTACCTGAGTCATTTCACCTGCTCTGTTCACTAGTCGCTATATATACAAACGGAATTACACCCCATCCAGGTGTATGGGCTAAATATACAGCTAATTAAAATTAATGAGATTTACTTAGAAAAGAATATGCTCCTTCCCTAAGCTGCTTATCCCTGCATGAGAATCTACTACACACACTGACACACACACACATACTTGTCAAACATTAGTTGTGAGGACACTCATTGACATAATACATTCCCTAGCCCCTTACCCTAACCCTGACCTAAACCTAATTCTAAACTTAACCCTAAAACCAAGTCTTAACCCTCAAACAGCCATTTGAAGTGGTGACACAACAATGGTTTCAAATCAAAATCTGTCCACACGACCATAGAAAGACATGTACACGCACACACACACAAACACACACACACTCACGCACAAACACACACACACACACAGACACGCCTCGTTTTGATTCACTCGCCTTCATTTCGTTTTCTCATATCCTGCTAGTCAGACTATTAAGAATCCTCTGTACGCTTGCACACACACACACACACATACACACAAACATACACACACACACACACACACACACACAAAAAGCTCAGTCTGTCTGTCTTCCAGCTGGCTTCCTTCTCACGCAGACTTAAACATGCTCCTTGTTCAATGAACACGGAAGTTCTTGACTGCATGTTGGCACACACACACACACACACACACACACACACACACACACACACATACACGCACATAGACACACGGTCACATAGATTCTTAGATATCCACACACACAAATGTGTAAACAGATGCTAACACACTCAGAAACAATTTCAGTTAAACACACATCTATAAATGTTTACGCATGAACACGTGCACAAGAGCACACAAACAGACACAAACAGTACACACAAACATGTATTCAAATTGGGCTTTGAAGGCCCTATAGTCTTTACTTAAACAAAAATACCCCTGTGAGCCAAGCTGCTGACTGCCAGGCGAAAAATTGTGTGTGTGCCTGCCTAGCTATCTGTGTGAATGCACAAGTGTGTGTGTTTAGCAGGCCAGCCACTGCATGCATATAAACTCCCCATACAGCTTAACACTTCTGAATATACACAGTGCAGGCATTTGATGTGTAAAATTTTCCATACTGCTTACGGAGATATATATTTTTTCCATAAGTTGATGTCCAACCAGCGACGCTCCACTTTCCAGCGAGCAAAATGCTGAGTAATTAAACGGTTCTCCAAGCCCTCTCTGCAGGAGTGAAGGGGTTTGTGTGTGTGTGTGTGTGTGTGTGTGTGTGTGTATTTGTTCTTATATCTCGCTGGGGACTTTACCCTTATGGACTTATGTCTCCGTTGGAACAAAAAATTGTGGTCCCCACGGATAGAGACTGCTGCTTGAGGGTTAAGACTTGGTTTTAGGGTCCAGGTTAGAGTAAGGTTCAGGTCAGGGTGAGGGTAAGGATTGGGGTTAGGCCGACTTAGGTTTCTGTGGAACGCTTATGTCTTCACTGCAGAGCTAGCCGAACCACTCGGCACCCAGCCAATTTACGTCCCCGACCTTGTGCGCATTCGTACGAACACGTACAGTAGCTTACACATGCACTCATACAAGTACTGGGCGAACACATACACATGCACTCTCTCCTCTTCTGCCTGTATCTCCCTTTTCCCTTTTCTGCTGCTTCATTTCTCAGCCTCGCGAGTACTTGAATGTCCTTATGACTTTTGCCATCAAAAGCAAACAACGGGGCTGGATTGAGGGGTGCACGCCAGACCTCCTGTACCACAGCATGTCCAGTGGTATTTTGATTATTCTGGCTTTTTTTCTGCTTCTTTTCAACAAATGGACGGGCGTTTTTAAAGCATAGGTTTATTGACAAAGCTCCTGCTGTGAGGCTCAACTGGTACAGGTGGTCTAGTTTTTGAATGCGAAACCCCCTCTCTGTGTATTTACAGTGGCCTGTGTGTCAATGAAGATGACTTCATATCTACTGGCAAATTTGATCCCATTTGCGTAATGCATCAACAGACGGCACAAGTGAACGATATAATTGAGTTAATGAGCTACACGCCCTTATCTGCTGTTCATTCATACGGACAGCCCGAGGCGTGACGACTATCAACCTCCTTACACAGGCTACTGTATGTTTGATGAGTCCCTTGAAGGGAGAATTTGATAATGTAGTCAAACTTCCTCAAGGCAAACTGTTTTGATGTGTTAAGCAAAGAAGAAATAGTTTATCCTCTGCTTTTCTATTTTTTTTCTTCTTCTCTTATTCTATTATGAATATTTAAATATTATTGTGATTTATTTATCGCGGCTCAGTGTTCAGCTTCGCTGAGCTATTTTCAGGTTGATATCTTCACAGGCAGGAGGGAGGGGAGGTATATAGACTTGTACATGGGAGGTGTCACGCTTGACTTTGTGACAGCGCTCTGCGACATGCCTGGGAGAGCATCTTTTTGTTGTTGTTTGAAGGGTTCTGTGACATTTTCTTGGTCTTCCCCTCAGGGGCCGAAAGATTCAGAGCTTGCCTGGTTTCATCAACCTTCCGGTACAATTTACAGAGGTTCTGTTTGAAGGTTGAAGAGTAGATGAGGGGTCATTTACGTCATAGGGTCAGTAGCCGGTGGCAGTATGGTTGCTTGTTGACATTTCTTCGTACTGTTTTGTGTTACACCTCAATGGAGCAAACATGAAACCATGGCAACCTGGCATGACCTGCCATCCCATAGTGCAGAGTGTTAAAGGGGATCCTATTTTAAGAGTTCAATAGAAAAGTTTTGTACATCAGCTAATAGCCAGTGTAGAATCTAAGCCAGTACTTGAAGTTTATTAATTTATCTGGAAGTATCGAAGGTCAAATTGGTAAAATGGATCATTTTGTGAGCCAAAATTTACATAGTGTCCTTTAAACCGTTAATTTTGTCTAAACTGTCACTATATGATAATTTAATCAGATATCTGGTTTTGGAATACTTTTTATTTTCATACAGTAAGTTTTTGCAATCAAGGACATTATCCAGTCACGCTGTAAGAGTTTAATTTAATTGATAGCAGGCAGGTTAAAGTTTCAAGGAAGTTTCAAGTTCTTTAGCGCAAGTCCAAGTCAAGGGACAAGTCATCATTAGCAAACTGAAAATAAAGACACAAGCCTTTCAAGTCTGAACAACATTTTCCTCTATTAGAATTGTGTTCATAGTATTTAATACGTAGCTGAAACCAAGTCCTTCAGTGTGTAGGCTTAATAAGTAGATTTTCAAGTTGTTCAAGCACAGCCTGTTTGATATTGGCTTGTTAATTCCAGAGCTGAAACGATTAGTCGATTTATCAATTAGTTGATCAACAGAAACGTATTCTGCAACTATTTTGATAATCAAGTAATTTTTCAAACAAAAATGGTTAACGTTTTTTAGTCTTAGCTTCTCATTTGTGAGGATTTGATGTTTTTCTTATCTTATGTGAAAGCAAACCAAATATTGTGAGGTTTTTTTAGTGGTGGTTGAACAAAACAAGCAATAAAATGATTTCGCCTTGGACTATGGGAAATTGTGAAAGGAATTTTTCACTATTTTCTGACATTTTGCAGCACAGATTATTAATTAAGAAAATAATGATCAGATTAATGACTAATGGAAATAATCATTGTAGCCCTCAAAAATTCTTTATTGTTGTGGCAAAAAACCAAGTGAAAACTTGAGACTTGATAATGGTTTTGCTAGCATGCACACCTCAAATGAAGCGAAGTATCAAGTCTCAAGTAAGTCAAGTCTCACAACAGTCAATTCCAAGTCAAGTTTCACATATGTCTGCAGCTCTGAGTGAGACAGCACAATAACCGAAATGTCTCACATTTTAGCCCCACTGCAACTATGCATTCTGTTAGAAATGCCCTTGGCTAAGACACAGAACTCCTTCAGTATCCGCTCAGTCATTGTGTTTGGCTTCGGCTTAGAGCATCGGCTAAGTGGCCGATGTGTTTAGATATGAGGTAATTCCATTTTCAGAAATCCAATCATTTTTACTGGCAGATTAGCCCTGGCCAACATGTCATAAATTGACTGGCACATTTTCCCTAAACAATAGACGTCTGTCACAGCATATGTAGACATAACTGCCAGTGGTTCCGGGGGACATGCTACCATAGTTAAGAAGTGACAACAGAAGTGACAACAGAAGTGAGGGAAGGAGGCGATGTATATCTCTTGCTTACTCTTAAAATCTGGTTCATCCTTATTACACAACTGCATCTGCTATCAAATTACTGGTTAGAGTTGAATCACTTAACTCCCCTCGGGTCAACTGTTGCGCTGTTTGAAATGAAAACGGGAAATTTCATCCGAAGTTATAGGCAATGTTTATTTTTTTTCCATCAAGAAATACCTGATAAAGGTATTTACCTGCAAGGCAATATCAAACATTTATATGAGCAACTAAATGTGTGCAAGGTAATTTGGTTACACATAGACAAGCCAACAAAAGAAATTCACTATTCATAAATTTGTCATTAAATATTCTCATAGCTTTATACTGTATAGGCTGAAGGGTGGTGGAGTGGTTAGCACTGTCGCCTCCTCCCACAGTTGAGCGTGAATTGAATGTGAGCGTGACTGGTGGTAGTGTCACACTGTGTGATAGACTGGCGAACTGTCCAGGGGTGTATCCCGCCTCTCGCCCAATGTCGGCCGGGAATTGCTCCAGCCCCCCCGCAGCCCTCAAAAGATAAGCGATATAGCCAATGGATGGAAGTATATAGAAACACACGCTGAGACATACAAACACTCACACACATTATCCGATTAACAAAGCTACAGTGGGTGATGTATTTGAAAGGCACCTCACTGTAGGGAGGAGTAAAAAAACATGCATTTATCTTACAAAAATGCTTTGAAAAAGCATGCTCACAATGCTTTGAAAACACACTGAAATAGGACCTTTATAACTACTAAGATAAATATTGATGAAAATGAGAATGCCAGATGTGATGGACAGTATGATAAAATAACTATTAATGCTGCAGTTTCAAATTACAGTCATGCAACACCTGCCATTTGTCGGATTATTTCTCACACATTACATTATTTTGCATACATTTTTGAGCACTGGTGGCCCCGAGGGGGAATCCCTAACCATGACAGTGTTAGTGCAGAGATATATCCACAGAGACATATGGCAATGCAGCTGATTTTTTGCTAATTTCAGTTATAAAAGCCAGCAGAGGATGTCAGTCTTTTGGGAAATGGTCTTCTTTGCTCACCTGAATGACAATTATTCATGTACAAAAGTAATATGTCCAAGGTAGCTGGATTTTGAGGTGTTTCACCAGTTATCTAAGAGCCTTCAGATCAGTTTGAAATATCTTCAAGGCCAAACAGAAGTGTCTAGCTTTCTTTAATTTACAGTACCATGATCTGAATGAATGAGACTTGCCAAAAGACAGACAGTAATTTCTCAAAACTGATGTCGTTAATGATCGTTGGCTGGAGCGCAACAGCGGGGCCAACCCTATAAACGCGAATGATTGCAACTAACTGACTGACTGCCTGACTGACTGAGTGATAAAGTTACACCATTGGTCAGCTGAATACGGCATGAATACGTGCTGACGTCACACCATCGGTCGTTGCACTTTCAAAATGGATCCCCGCAAACAGTTTCTATGGCATCACCAGGGGGGTGTGTAGAGGCAGTGTTGCCTACTTAAAGCCTTTGTCGCTAGATTTACTGACTTTTCACACCCTCTGAGTGACTTTTCTTCACAAAAGCACCTAGCGACAAACGTGGCGAATTTTTGGATGAAGTTTAGCTACTTTCCTTAGAAGAGAGTCACCAGTATTGCCCTGCTAGGATGAGGTCAGGCTTTCCGCTTGCACGCACACCTCCTTATGTGTCTCATTCAATTGACCGCATGAAAGCTACATAGACATGAATGAGCTTCTAACTTTCTCTCTGAGTGATCATTTTACAAGTAAATATAGCCAAAATCAAAGCACAGCCATTGTCTTTAACTCGTGTGTATGGTGGTTTTGTCAAATGACGTTGCGCTTAGAAAATCGGGATTTTTGCTGTGCAGAGCAGCAGCTTGGAAATGGCTTGGAAGTGACTGCTGATCAACATGTAGTCTTATTGGGCCGCGTTTCAGTCACTAGTTCATACGTGTTCCAATGTCTGACAACAGAAACAAAAAAACATGTAAATGAGAACAGCTTTATAGGGAATTCGGCTGCATTAAATTACTGTATATGTGAGCAGGGAGACTGGTCCAGCCACATACAAGGTTTTGACCTAGTCTTTTTTCTGAAAACCCTACACATAATACATGATGTTAAGGAGGACTTAAAATGGATTAGTTATCTCTCAAGCTTTTGTATGACACATGGACTTACACAGAACTCTGGTTTTCATTATAGAACAAGACTAAGATTATAGCTATGCTAGCGGCTCTGTGGGGCTGTATGCAGGTACAGCAGTGCTTTGAGCTAAATGTCAGAATGCTAACATGCTCACTGTGACGGTGTCAACATGCTGATGCTGATGTTGATGATGAAATATTGAGCATGTTCACCAGTTTTGATTAGCGTGCTAACATTTGCACTCTATCCCTAAACACAAAGTTCAGCGGAGGCTAATTGGAAATTTCAACTGTTTTGCTGATATTTTGTCATCAGATTTGCAACTGATGATGGAGCTAGATGAAAAGTAAAGGGATCACCGAAGACATTTTAATACTTCTTGTGGGGGACATGAAGGCCCGTACCAAATTTCTTGGTATTTCACATCCAGCATTTGTTGAGATATTGGAATCAAGACCACAAATGTGAACCTCATGCTGGCGCTAGTGGAAAAGACAAGGGATCACCAAAGTCATTAAGATTCATTCTCTGGGGAACATCAATGTCTGCAATCCATTTTACATTTGTTGAAATATTTCAGCCCGGAACGAAGTGGTGGATAAACAGAACAACATTGCCGTCCCTAGAGCTACACCACTAGCTTGGCTAAAAAAAGCATGTAAATTATAAATTTAATCCATAAATGGCAGTGAATCTAAAGGACCAGCATTAACTGGAAAGCCAGTGATTGGAAAATTTTTAACAAAGACAACAAAGAATTGTAGCATAGTAAAATCATCATTGCAGCAACATGATGTCAGCATCTCTTTCTCCACTTCTTCCCCCAGTTGTGTTGTAGTCGGAGTGCCAATCACTGGAGCCCCTGTGTCCAAGCCAACAGACAGTCGACAAATTACCATTTGGAGCGGAACCCAGCTATAAATGCGATTGGGTTGCATTTGAGTCTGCTCTCCCTGCTTTGGATTTGAATAGAATAGAGTCTGTCCTCTTCTCTTTTTTTTTTTTTTTTTTTTTTTTACCTCTGTGGCTTCAGAAAGCTAGATTAGATAGAGGTAGGGAGGGAAAGAGACACGCAAACAGAGGGAGGGGAGCAGAGTCAGAGGAGACAGAGGAGAAATAAGAAATACAGAGCAAGAGAGAGCATCCATGGGTCTTTAAAATTGCTAAAGCCTTAAAATAAATCCAAATTAAAGGCCTTGAAAATTTTGAAAATGTATGAAATGTCTTTATTAGAGGTCTTATTTTTCCACCACTCTATGACAAGTTTCTTTGTCCTGCATGTCTCGTCTTAGATTATTTCAGAGGACACCAGGGTTAGCAGTACAATAGGTCATGTAATGTTTTATTCATCATTTCTTCGTTAATATACAAAATTGGACTTCATGTTCCTTAACAAATCATTTCATGTTGTCCTTTTTATTAAACTGCCCCTTCATAATTTCAGAATTTTGTATTAGCTGTAGTGAATGGCAAACAAGTTGCTTTTGGCAGTTTTATAGCATTCTATTTGTAGCATTGTAAGATCTGCAAACCCTTGCCACATTTTGACAATAAAGTAATTACCGTAAACAAATGACACTATTACCAGAAAAGACTGTCAGCCTCCAAGGGCCTCTGTGCTGCATTTTGCACACTGTCCTGTCAAGTCAGATTTTACATGGAATCTGCCGGATTGCTAACAACACAAAATGCTTGCATTAGGGTATAAAAACCAGGTGCCGTATTTTCTTTACCAGTGATAATAAATATTTGTGATCCTGACTTGTCAAGGTGCAAAATGCTACAGAAAGGTAATGTTGACATTGTTCGATTACATTTGATTGACAGATTAAAAATATACAAATACAGATACTGATTTTTCACATACATATTGGTTTATATGTAGCGGTATATAGCATGTGGGTCACATTTCTTTTTCATATAACTACATTATATTACATATATGTCACGTACATCCACTTAACCTCAGGGAACAGAGTCGATCTAGTGGTGCGGTACAATTTAGACCATGAAATTTTACCCCTGGTGAAATAGCACGATCGGTCCAGGTGCAGTAGGCCTGTTCTTGATACCTGCACAACCAAGCACACGTACTCACTTGAGTACAAGTGTGCACATCATATAACTTGATCTATTGTTTATTTAAATTTATTTATTTAAATTTAGTTTTACTCTTTCTTTGTTCAGTGTACTCAATGTGTGACCCATATGTTCTCTGTGTTTCTTCTTCTTATTAACAACAGTATTCCTGTGTCCTTTCCATTTTGCCCCCCTTCTCTGTTGGTCTGAGAACTGAGCCACTATTCCAATGTGCTTGTACCTTGTACCTGTGCAAATGACAAATAAAGTTGTGAGGTTAAACAGATTCTTTTTTTTCTTTTTTTTTTTGGCAACTTGGGGGCAGCTGAAACAAGTTGCACCTACCACAAGGTTGCAGGTGCATGAACTAAGAAATAAGTGCATAGCAAATGATAAAGGTTTTTTTCTTTTTTGGAGAGAGAACTAAATTTTTAGTTTTTTGACTGTTTTTTCAGACTGAGTAAGCAATTTTAAGACGCCGACGTGCTGTTGTGATGGTCATTTGTCTTCATTTTTGACATTTTATTTCCTACATGATCGATCAGTTAATCAAAAAATAATTCGGGGATTAACAGTAATGAAAACAAAGGTTAGTTGCAGCCCTACATGTGTCGCATTTAGACTGCACAAGGCAACATTTAATTTCAGCATCACCGAGCGGCAGCAGGAGATTCATTAGCTCATTAGTGAGAGGCTGGATAGCCAGGAGTCATGTGATGTTGTAATCTTCGGTAATGTAAGTGCTGTAATGTCAGTAATCTTTGCACTCCTCTGACCTGCATTTCTGCCAGTTTAGTGGCTAGAGGGGCAGGCAGGTGGCAGCTCAGGTTGGCCGACTCACGCTCTCTGGACAGCTCATTCATTGGCATCTTGCTGGTGTTCGTTTTCTTGCACTCGAGTTTTGATTAATGTGAGGTTTTCCCAGAAGATTTCCTGCCGCTGACATTATGTTGCTTAAGTAGGACAAATGTAGACGCTCTCCATAGTGGGAATAGGACGCTCATCTTTGATGAATCCCGTGAAGAATCTGTGATTTAGGCTGACGAGACATGCACATTTACTTAAAAAAACATTGCCTATAACTTCAAAAAGTCCTGAATTATTCCTTCTGAAACCTACAGAGAGCCTATGGAGGCAGACACAGAGAGAGGGCTGCTGCGACTGAGGTCTGGGTTATTTCAGGATGGTTGTCTTGCAGTGTAATGTGGTTTGGCACTTGTGTGTCTAGTCAGGAGGAGATATATGGTTGAATTTGCCTTGAGTGGCTGGCTGCTTTCTGAATAGATGCACTCTGGTTTCTCTAGTTGCTGAGTGCTATGGTCAAGAGTTTTCTCTCCTATTTTTCTTCCTCATTTTCTTCTCTGCATCCTCCTTTGTCTTATCTTCCCTGCATCTGCTTCTTATTGTGTCCTCCTTTCTCCATTCCTTTCTTAATTTTCCTCTCTAACTCTTTTTGTTTGCCTTTCCTCCTCTTTGTTGTGCTCCCTTTCATATCGCACCCAGTTTCTTTTATTTCTGGCCTCTCGGTTTCCTTTTTTTTTTAACCATTTCTTTGTCTTTTTGAAGCTCTCGTCCCTGCTTTCCTGTCCTGCTTTATTTCCCGCATACCTTTTCTTCCTCATCCGCCTTGTGGTATGTTTTCTCCCTTGCTCTCCTCCTTCCTTCCATTCCCACTTTCTCCTCATTTCCTTTCTCCTTTCAACTCTTTCCTTCCTTCTTATTTTGCACAGTCACCTTTTCTTGCCTTTTTTTATTTCTCTCTGCCTTCTTCTCTTTTTATATAGCTTTCTTCCCTCTATTCTCTATATTTATCTCTCCTCCCCTCTCATCACTTCTAAGTCCCTTTCTCTGTTGCCCTCTTATCTTCTTCTTCCCTCTTCCAGTCACTTTGCTTTCCTGTCCCCCCCTCTTGCTTTCTCTCCTTCTTTTTGCCTTTATCCACATCTCTTTCCCTTCCTGCCTCCTTCTCTGCTCTCCCTGTGTTTTTGTGCTTGCTGTTTTAGCATACTCTGCAGGGAGCACTCCTGCGATGCCAATTATATTGACTGAAGAAAAGGAGAAAGAGAAGAGGAAGGGGAAGGGAGGGAGGGTTGGAAGACCTGTGCATGCGTGAACACAAAAACGCACAAATACACATATTCACGCTGATGGAGAGAATGAATAAGAAGGGACACAGGCTTGAGAGCTCAGGAGGAGAAGAGGAGAAGGAGAGGAAGAGGGGGATGATGAAAGAGGGGGAGAGCTGGGAGGAAGAGGACAGGAGGAGAGAAATTGGAGGAGAGCAAATCCGTCTGTGAGTGTAATAGTCTCCCGCTGTCGAACCCGAGGGAATTCACTGACTGCAGAGGGGAAGAGAGAGAGGTAGAGAGGCATAGATAGAGAGAGAGAGAGGGGGGAGGGTGGGAAGAAGTGGGTGCGATCACAGCAGAGAAGGAGATAGAGAGATACATGGGGAGAGAGCAAGACAGAGAGAGCAGAAACAGAGGTGGCAAGAAAAGCGAGAGGACTTCAGTCCTTTCCTCTCGAAGCGGAGGTTGTAGGGCTCCACTCAAGGCAAATGTGGCTTGTGACATTAGAAGAGATTCAGCGTCATGACTGAGTGTATGAATGGAGAGCATAAGTATAGCATAGTAATGTGCTGCTGTACAGTAGCTCAGCCCAGAAAACTACTTACAGTGTGCAAGCCTGTGCAATGGACGCTTAAACTGCTTGCACTAGTGTATATTGTCACTATTGTTTGAAAAAACCTTTGGGAGGTTCAGTTCAGCCAAATTACCAAACTATATTTTCTCACTTATCTCTAGTTGTATGCAGCCATGCAAATAGTTTTAGCTTCATTTGCTCAGAGTTTGACACATCGGTCTGTGAGATTTCTGCCTTCATTTGAGCACAATGGAGTTGAGTGGAATTTCATTTTTGTTGCTCACGGCATTGAAAAATTACCTTTCAAAAAATCTACAGTAATGTGTCTTTAAAAAAACCTCTCTCCCAGTGTAGTCTCTCTTACACTGGGTAATCCATAGCACTCACTGTGAGAAGTTTTCAACTGTTTTCTTCAAAAGAATTTATCACTGAGTTTTTTAGCACTACATTCAAATTCCATTTAATTCTATTGAACTGGGGTGGTGGAAGAAATTGAAATAGGTTATCTCAGAACTGGACCAATAAAACGGCACCCATCTGCATGGCTAGATACTAAAAGAGGTAATTGAGAAAATATTTCTTTTGTAATTTACATGAGCTCACTCTTTCACTCACTTTTTTAATTGCAGTGAAGGGATTTCAAGCTTTTGTTTTGGTTTAAAAATGTCCTCAACCCCTTTTTGAAACTTTTACAAAATGAAAAGTGATTTTTGCAAACCTGCATGGGAGCTGCATAAGAGACTAAACAATGAATAAAATATCAAAAACAAGCCCCTGCACAAAATCAACTCTTAAAGTTTATGTATTTGATGGCTACATTTGACACTGTCCTCCCAGGAAAAATGACAGAATCAGTTGTTCGAGCAAGTGCTTCGAAATATGTTTTGCGTTCAAGCGACAAAGCCCTCTATGGATCGTAGTATATATAACAGGAGCTAAGGAGGAGGAGAGGTGGGTGGAAGGGACAAAAAAATGTCATACTTTCACAAGGGAGACAGCTGTTTGTATGTTCCTGTTTGCCACTGCCAGTCTTGTTTCTTTTAGCTACAATCGTTCCCTAACCTTTACCACATGTTTATTATTGTAACCATGACGACCGAGTTCCCCAAACCTTATCGAAGTAGTAAATTTAACCCAAACCACGATGTTTCCCGTTATTTGTTTTGAATTTGGATACAAAAACCAGGTTGTTTCTGTATCCAAATTCAATTAAACTTTAACCAAGGAGTTGTAACTTCATAAAATGCATTAATTTTCCAACAGTGTAACAATTTTGGAAGGCAAAGTCAAATGATGCTGCCCTGGAAATAGCGTCGTCAGATCAGAAAATGCTTCCTTGTGTCGTTATAAAAGGGCAGTCACAAACAACGTATTTTGTCATTTAATTCGGAGAGTTTGCTCCAGTTGGGTGCAGTAACCTTTGTCAGGCATTTCATATAGCAGGTGACAGTAAAAGAAGAAGGAAATCCCAAATAACTGAGTGCAGAAACATAATAAATGCAGATGCTTTCATTCGGGGCACGTAAGCTTACTCTATGTTTTGATGAGGACGAAAATGATGGCCTTTTGCAGTCACCAGATCTCAACCAAATTAAACACCTAAACATTGCTCTCCGCATCCATCATCGAAACACCAAATGAGACAATATCTTTTCAGAAGAACGGTGTTCGTCCCGCCGATAGAATTCACAGACTTGTAGAATCCACGAAAAGGAGCGCTGAAGCTGTTCCGAAGGTTTCTGGTGGAACGAAACCTTAAAAACGCTTTCTTACGATGGTTTTTCATTTAATTTGTCACCCATCAATGCATATATACTTCAGAAGGGTTACAACCAATCCATGGGACCAAGCTTTTCATTTTTTTTCATATTTTCCGACAGTTTTAATTTTGTTGACATTAGTTTTTCAAATGACATTGATGGTACAGTGCACACACATCTGCACAGTCTACTGTACATCCATCATGTATCTATGGTTCCATAAACAGAGATATAGTGCAGGGTGTTTGGTGTCTGCCCAGCTTTTTAGCTTGACATATACCTGTATGATATACATTTATAGCAAGCATTAGGCACTGGATGATATATCTAGCCGGTATTATCCAGCCTTTTTTTTTTTTTTTAGGGGATATCAGATAGATAAGCTGCTGCCTATACGATGGTCCCTCCCCATCCTCATCTACAGAAAAACAGCCTGGAATACCCGGAACAGAGTAATAGGTCAGCTGACCTTAGGGAGCTGCTAAGAGTTTTATGGTTAAGAAATGACTTTTGGTGTTCTGTAATGCTCTAAGTGATGTTTCAGAGGCTTTTCCGCCGTGACAAGAATAACATTTACATAGAAATTCTGAGCAGTGATGAATTCAGTTTGAATACATTGTTTGAATACATTACAGTAAGTAGTATCAAATGGATGTCGGTTACATTAAGGAATAAAACAGGACTTTTTCTACAGTACAACAGATAAGAGGTTAGATAAGTGTTAGTTTTCGTCTAATGATTGATACTGAGCGGATTTGATTCTTTACCCACCTATTTACTATATTTACGGTAATATCACTACCTTGCATTATCCTCTGCGTGGTATGTATTTATAGCGTGTGTAGGTGTGCGTTGTACACCACTGTGCTTGCATTTTTAAAATCATTAGGGCCGTTGAAGGAGCTTCCAGGCGAAACTGATAAATGGTTACATTTCACTCTAATTTGATTCAGTAGAAATTAATTAATCAGAGTGAGTAAAACTGGAAATTCTTATCATGATTTGCATGTTTGTGATATCAAAGGAAAAATCTGCAATCGCTGTTATGCGCTCCACATTTCAGCCATCCGTACATCTGTGTACATCGACGCCCGAACGTCATCATACACCACGGTGCCCTGCCCGTATTTTCATCTCTCATGTCAAGTAGGTCACCAAATGGTCACAGGGCCGCGCCAGTTCTCAGATGTTGGCAGCCATGACAGTTAGGCCCATGTGGAGTGACCCCTAATTAGTCAGTTAGCCCGCGAGGGGCGCCCTGACGATGTCGGAAGCCTCCCCGCCACTCAGCGTGCACCTAGATAAAACCGCCACTGTCCAGCCTCTATTGTTTCACTGTCTGTGTTTGTGCTGCCATTGTTGGAAGCAGAGCGCCCCCCTCCCCCTACTTCTCTTCCTCATCTCCTTCATCTTCTCTTCCCTTGCCTTGCTTTTCCATTGATCTCGATCATCTTGATTGAGGCTGACAGACTGTGGGGGGCCATCTGAAAGGTTGCATTCATTAGTGGGCGTTCATCTTTACAAGACATACACACATTCCTTCAGACATGATGGGAGAAGAAGAGGGGGTGTACATGATCACAGACACACACACACACACACACACACACACACACACACACACACACACACACACACACACACACGAACAAATTGACAGACACTGAAGGAGACACGCATATTCCCAAGTGGTCCCTGGAGAAAAGAAACACGCCTGGATACAAGGAAGAAAACCTTCATGCACAATGACAAACACACACTTCCAGTAAAGGGGAGGCTAATCTTGCACAGACACACACACACACACACACACACACACACACACACACACACACAGAGAGAGAGAGAGAGAGTATACACGCTGCACTCCAAACTTTGGCCCACCTTAACATTCCTGCTTCTCTCAGCTCTGCTTTGTCTTTCTGTGCTATTTCCAGGGAGACACACACACACACACACACACACACACACACACACACACACACACACACACACACACACACACACACACAAACACACACACACATTTCCAAAAACAGTCCTTTGTCCTTTCATGTCATGTTGCTGAGCAGTCAGAGAAACAGAGAAGAGAAGAAAGAAAGAAAGGTCTGCCGGAAACAGAACAAAGAAGATCCAGTAGAACATTCAGTCTCATGTAATTCTGCAATAATTACACGACAAAAAGAGAGAACACGTTTATTTGTGATTTCAAGTGGAATCAGCCCAGTCAGGGGAATTGACAGGATACCAAAGACACTGACTTCTGCAGCACCTGCAAGTATCACAGTTTGTAGTATGAGGGTACCAGGACAGATTTCTATTAATTTTCAAATTGTGTGGGGAAGAAAACATGACGTCTCAAAACACTGTATGCTAGACTGATTTCTTAAGTAATTTCAATAGATTTCTGATCAAATCTGCACCGACAGCGGTCCTGAAGAGGGGGGATTGAAATTTTGAAAGCTGTTCTTGCAAACAGAGTGTACTGGAAGGATTTCAGAGGAAGCGTACTAGTTAGTACAACATGTTGCCCAACCATGCCTAAAGCTAAAAGTGTTTATACCTTTTCTGAATGTCCACCATCAAAGGTGGGTTAAAAAGCCTGTCATTATAGCCTCCTAGTTGCATCTCTTGCCAAGAGCTCTGTGTCTCTCTCGGGTCTTTGTAGTCTCCGCACAGTGAATCGTACAAATAGGGATAACAGCACACAATTTCGGACAGTCTCTCCTCAAGGGCATTCATGGTGTTGCACTTCTTTGTCGTCACGAAAAGTGATGCAAGTCGAGGAAGTGTCGGGAAGAGTGAAAAAAAAGAGAGCGTGAGAGAGAAGCTCAAACCCTGCCTACTCCCCCTGCTTCAAGACACCTGCTTGTTGGCTCGTCTATTTCGAAAAGGGTTACAAAAATTGTCGGACGCAGCCCCGTCAGTCTCAGCTGTGGAAAGGTGTGGGGGAAGGGGGTTTGACAAGCATTTTGTTTGACAAATACTGACAACTTATTCAATGTGTACAGAAATCTGTCTCAAAAGACTTCCGTTCTTAATTTCCAGTTAAAATGATCTTCCAGTTTTCGGTTTAAGGTGCTGACCGTGAACCACAATGTCGCTGGTTGGAATCCAGCAAGCGACCTTTTTGCATGTCATTCTCCATCTCTTTCTCTCTCTCTCTCTCTTTATTTCCCGTCATATCTCTCTTATTGATTCTACCTTTAATTGATAAAAGCATAAAGTGCTCAAGCAATACTTAAAAAAATGTTCCACAGGGTACATATCTTGGATGATATCAGATATTGGATGATATATTGTTACCAGGCTTTTTTATATTCGAGTTATTCTGTATTGTATTACACTGTATTTTGTATTTCCCTGATATTTTAACACAATACTCCCTAATGCAGAACCTCTCTAATAGTTTCTTAAATAAGGCTGCGTGCACCCTTTCCCTTACTGGAGGAGAACCTGGGAGCCATCCATTACCTCAAAACAGTGTCTGTGTGCTGCCAGTGCTGGCGAAATCCTTTGAAAAACAAAGCTCTATTTATTTATTATACGAGCTCATCTTGGACATTGGACAGTTTATGTGCTGTGCTCCACTAGCTGTTGATTTTGGCTAACGTCATCCATTAGCTGCCTAACCTTGTCCCCTCCCAATGTTAAAACCCCTCTTGATTGAAGGCCCTGTTTTTTGTTTGTGCCACGGGATGACATTTCCGTTGTGTTCTATATCTTCCAGGAGAAACCTGCTGTCTGTTTGTGTTTGGCGGGTGGCCCTCGAAAGCAATAGAGAGAGAGAGACAGCGAGAGAGGTCCATGTGCGTGTTTGTGTCTGTGCATATGTGTGTGTGTCGATGGACGAGAAGGGCGACACCATTTCTTAGGTCAAGCTTTGGGTCACCTCGGTTGCCCTGGTAACCCCGTTCTGGCTGGGTTGCTTGGCAACAATCCTCTTTTGTTCCAAATGATTTAATTTGAAGCATATCTTCCCTCGTCACCCTTTGCTCACTGGCTCAGCCCTCTCTCTCTCTCTCTTTCCCTCCATATCTCCCTCGCTTACTCTCTTCCTTCATCCTCCTCAGCCTCGCTCTTTTGCTAAAGCTTCAGGACTATTCCCCTTCTTTCTTATCTTGGCATTTCCCAGGTCATCGAGAGCTCTATCCTTCCTGTGCCTGGCGTATAAGTCCCTGCTCTTACCTGAAGGCTTAACAAGTGGATAGGTGTGTGTGTGTGTGTGTGTGTGTGAGTGTGTGTATTGTAGCGTGTTTGTGCAAGTGTGAGGGTGATGACTTCTCTCGCTCCTGTGTTTTTGTTCATGCTATAGAGTCGCAGAGTTGCAGAGTGTGTGTGTGCCTGCGTGTCATCATGGTAAAAACAATATCACAGTATCCATACAGTCTGGATATTTTTACAACACATATGTGCACCTCATGGTCAAACGTATGTGTACACTTAAACATTACTCCAGCGTGTAATTGTTGAATAAGTCATTCCAAATCCATGGGCAGTGATCTGCGCCTGTAGCAGCCACCACACCTCCGGGAAGACTCTCCACAAGATTTTGGAACCTGGCTGCAAGGATATGTTCCCATTCGGCCTTTACAAGAGCATTAGCGGGGTTGGGCACTGATGCTGGTTACAAAGTCAAGTCCAAGAACTTGACCTTACTTTGTGCTCAGGCTCAAACAGGAAAGGGCCCTCTACAAACTGTTGCCACAAATTTGGATTACATACAAAATAATCCAAGTGATGTTCAGTACAGTGAGCTGTGTTCTACTCTTATGTTTTACAACAAACGAAACCCTTTATACCTTTTGTTTTGAACCATAAATCTAGATAACAGAATTTGGTGAAACAGTAATGTCATAATATGATTCCACTGGAAAACAAATTATGACATTAAATTATGACCCAGCGTGCACATTTATTTATTAAGAGAGCCTGGGTCTGATTGCGACACACTTGATTTTCCCAGAACAGATCAGGAACTTCTTCCAGATTTCTTCCTGTAACTGTTGAAAGATGGGTGTTGTCTGTACCGAGAGGAGTAGAGAGAGAGACAGACTCTGCTAAAGAGAGAGAGAGAGCCAACAGGTTCTGAGGCTCCCCATAACGCGTCCAGTGATCTCAGTCAAAAGGGCAGACATCCGGTAATTGACTACTCATTTCTTTAAGTGGCCTATTGGCAGGGGCAGTCAGTGCATTTGCCAAGGAATTAAAGATTTCACTCTCTTTATCTTCCTCTTTGTGTGTGTGTGTGTGTGTGTACAGATAGACAGATAAAGCCTGGTTTTCTTTCCTCTTGTCAAATGATGATTTCTGGTGGGTGAGGTTTTTTGGAACTGTGCATGCTGCTGCAGCAAAGGGCCCTTCTCCTAAATCAAAAACATCTCTATCTTTCCCTCCGTCTGTCTGTGTCCAATTTTTTCATTTCTATATCAGGTTAGCAGGCACAGCTATCAGAAAATTAGAGATAATTGCATAGGTAATAATGATGTAACAAACAGGAGCTGACTAATGCTTTTCGGTATGATTAGTGAGTAAATAAAGCATATCTGACATTAAAGTAGGGGTTCAGATATTTCAGGTCTCACATTTCATATGTATGTTCATATGAGTTCTTGGTCACTGTAATCATCCTTACATCCTTCCTAACGTGACCTCTCTGTAAAAAAAAAAAATCCAGACCTTCGTCTGCAGTAATGCTTTTTAAAATGCATTTAAAGTTAATATGAAGCTTAAACAATCTTACTTAGCCAAGACATGGGCGCTATATCAGTTAATAATGCAAAAAAAAACCGCCCTTGGCAAAAATACGCTGATGATTGACTCTGCAAAAACCCAGATTACGTTCACTGACGACAGCGTGCATTAGCGTCGGGGAAGGATCATGATTATGGCAAATACACTGTAGTTAAGGTATGGTTAGGCCGAGGCAACTAAAACACTTGGATAAGGTTAGGGGGAAACATTGTTGTTGAGGCCTGCGAAGAACTAGAAAGTCAGACGTGCTACAGACCCACCCACCACACCAATACTTTCTGCCTCACAATGTACAGAGCCCACAACCTCCTTGGAACTCATCACTGGGCATAAATTGTGAGGTGCAAAGTCGCGGAGTGTGAATGTAATTCTTTGGATACTAGGCTGTCCAGAAGCTTTCTTGCTTAATTTTAATGGCATATTTGTCACAGTGTTCCAAAACCTTATTGACATTTAGTCAATTAGAGGCTTCTGCAGATCCAGGGCCCTGCAGCAGTCACCTTGTCTGGTTGGTAATCCAGATTTGTAAATGGGACTAAGGATGTTCTAGGATGTCTCTGCTAATGACTAATGGCTGACTGCTTGAGCGTTAACCAGTATTTACCAGCTGTACTTAAGGATGAGGATGGTAGATTTGTCCCCCATCAGTTACAGTAAAGTTGCCTTAGAAAGAGATCACTTCAGACCGATAACCTTCTCGCAATGCTTATTGTACAGAGAATGACGCAAAAAAAATCCAGACCTATCCTTTAACTCTAATCAGCTCCCGCTGTTGCTCTTTCTCTCCACCTCACCACTTCAAGCAGAATCCCTTCGTTCTGCTTTTTTATTTCCATCCCTCTGTCTCCTTTTTGACTTTCTGTCTTTCCATTCTGCTCTACTTCCCTCCATCACGCTGTCATTGTTTATTCTGCTTTTCCAGTCTTTTTGTCCGCTTTCTAAGTCACCCTGTCATCTCTCCTTATTGCTCTCATCTATCTATATATGCTTATTTCTGCCATGTCCTTCGCTCACCCCTCTTTCTCTTTCCTCTTTCTCTCTCTTTCCCTTTTTTTCCCTTGTACTTTTCTCTCTCCCTCTCTTTCACCACCCCAACTCTCTGTCTTTTTCTGCCTTGCAAATCATTATTCTTTTTCTTTTGTCAGCAGTGATGCTGCTGCCCTTTTCCGCAAGCCGAGCCCCTCGCCGTCTCCCTCCTCCCCCCATCTCTCAACCCGCATTCTTGTCTTTCTCATAGCGCTGTTCCAATGGCAGGGTGGGGCGGCCGGCTTGGTGCCTCTTTGCTGCAGCAGACACATTGCTGGGTTGTGACTGTGGCGGTGTGTGCTTATTGTGTGTGTGTGTGTGTGTGTGGGTGTGGGTGGGTGTGTGTGTTGGGGAGGGGGTGTCTAGCTGGTGGAGGATGAGGAGGCTGAGGGGGATCGTCTGAGCTTTGAGCTAACTATGTTTGACAGGCAGCAGAGGAAGGGTGGGGTGCCAGGGTTGGTGGCTGGAGGAGGTACTTGCTGGGAGAGGCGGGGGGCTGTTTTGGGCTCCCAGAATCCCCCTCAAACTCTCAGCCCTGAGAAAAAAGGCGGGCTGAGGGGAAAACTAAGGGCTAAGGAGTTTGTTTATGCTAAGACGGCAGGCGGGGTTGCTTAAATCCCAAATACACAGCCCAATCCCCCACCCCTTCACTTCCCCACCCACCCACACTCCTCAGAGATTATAAGAAATTAGTTCAGCGCCCCAAGATGACAATGACAGGACAACAGAATGAGAATCACGACAACCGTACTCTATTAAAGGCTGCGAAGCCACGAAAATCAGGCGGAAAACAAAGCCTTTCGCTACACCCACTACGCTCCACACTTCACAAGCTGGAGAAGTGTTTGCCTCACAGTGAAAACGAGAGGGCCTTTTACTTGATAAAAAGACTTGTTTTAGACCTGCAGATCTTTTCTGATTTTTTTTTTTTTTTCACTCACTGGGCAAATTTTCAAATATCTGGTTTGAATTAGCATCTCTTGATTCAGAACAGGTGGACAAGGCAGGGGTGTAATGGATGGAGAGGAAGATAAAGAAAGAGGAAGAGAGTGGGGGACAAGGGAGCTCGTAGAGGGTAGAGGTGGGCAGAAGGGCACACACACACACACACATGTATATACTAATAGATATACACACATACATACCTACCCCGGGGAATGGGTGGTAGTTGGGGTATAGATGGATTATGTGGGGGAGGGTACTCTGTCTTTGTGTGTGTGTGTGCGTGTGTGTCTTATTGTGTGTGTGTTTGCATATGTCTGCTGGATGTGTCCAACTGTATATCATATATTTTTAAGCACATTTAAACACATTTATGTCTCTCTGTAAGCGTAGATGTTTGTGCTTGATAAATGTATATGTCTTCCTGTCTGTATGTTTTATGAGAGTGTGTGTGTGTGTGTGTGTGTATGCTCCTATGTACGATCCAGGGGTGCGCGTCAGCGTGCTCGCAATGTGTGCGATGCCTCTGCGTGTGTGTAATGGCCTGTATCATACCATGCCATATCAAACCGCACACTGTTGGCGGCGTTTCCCATCAAATGTGTACAGCATCCGCGGCACCACGAGACATGGCTCACATACCAGCACACATGCCAACACACACATGCGCATAGCCTCAACCACATGCAGATCTCATAAACCATCTCATAAATCACAGTGATACACATACTCCATCCCACACACAAACAAATAAAGTCCTCCCTGGGAAAACAAATACAACTGCACTTGAGCGCAAACACTTGGATTCAAACAAATCCACACAAGCATTGTTAATAAGCTTCTAGAGACTCACACACACACGAAGAGACATGAACATACTTTAAACACATTATGTTACACATGATCATGTGCATAATACTCTCATCACACAAACACACACACACACACTTAGCCAAGACCTACATGCAGAAGGTGCCCACACGCACTTGTGTTACAGTAAATAAAGTTCATTAGCCCGCGCTAATTAGTAGCAACACTGCAAAGCCTCCCTGGGAGAACAAAAAAAAGGAGGGAAAGAAGGAATTAGGGATGGGGAGAATTAGACGAGTTTATTGGGAAGAGGGGGAGGAGGCTCAACAGAAGGGCAAAGAGGTGAGGGAGGACAGGAGGTAACCAAGGAGGACACTGGGGCAGATGGAGAGGAGGGGGGGGTTAAGATGGAGGGAGACAGATGGAGGAGGAAGGAAGAGAGGGGGTGAACATGGAGATGGCCAAGGTGGTTTGAATTTTTCACTGTCTGCTCTTTTTAGGCAGTAAAACTGCTGGAATCAGGAGGAAGCTGTTTTTATTATTGGAATAGATCAGTAGTTTGAGGACTATGAACATGAACGGAAATGTAAACGTTGCATTATTTGTACGGGCACCATGGTACCAGAACCGGGACCGGAACTCTGGGACATTAGATTGATATGGATCTTCCCTTCCAACTCTCAGAAAAAAAGCCTATTGTCAAATTCAAACGATGTTGAGCCATTCCTTTCTCTTATCTTCGGAGAACCCTGGAGCTCCTCACACTTCTTCTCTCCCCTCCCCTGTTTTCACACACACACACACACACACACACACACACACACACACACACACACACACACACACACACACACAGTGTTTCCCACCTCATTTTATCACCCACCCCCCTATTCATACCCTTATCCATCCATCTTTCTCTCTCCCCTCCTCCTCTACCTCCCTCCCTTGACTTGGTATCCCAGTCAGCCTTCTACCTCTGCATCCTCTCACCTTGTTGCTGGCTAGGGAAAGTGTAAATTGTGTTGCTTTAAATACCCGTGTCTTCTTCGAGCTTACAGCTTGAGGGGGGATGTGGAGGAGTGGAAGTGAGGCGAGAAGAAAGAAGAGCAAGCCACAGTGTTTAACTTAACGTCTGCTAAGGATAGATAGGTCTATCCTTTCATTTTTGCAGCTTGGGTGTTTATCCTGACTTAACTGTTTAAACTCGAGCTGAACTTCATTTCCCCCCTTTAACTTTGCTCTGAAGTAGCTCCGAAGGTAAAAAGAACAGCTGTATCTGTATCTGAGGCTTATAGTGGTCATATGCTACTGGCAAGTGACTTTGTTTGTGTTTGCACTAACTGGCGGATAGCCTGGGTGTGCCACATTTGGGCCACATTGTATCATATAATTTATCAACCACAAAAACTTTTTATTATCTTACTTCAAAGAGTCTAATCTCTCTGGCACCCAACTTAATGCCCACTGCGGTTAACCTGCTGACGTTGATTTTAAATATTGCTAAAAGACCGACAAATTATCCTGATGCAGTTAAATTGTACCCGAGCAATGGTCCAGCTGCATTAAACCAAACTTATCTGTGATTAACATTTGACTGATGGGGCTAACAAGCTTCCTGCCTTGCTCATATACTCTACAACAGTATATGAGCAAGGCACATACTGTTAGTGTTTTGCATTAGTGCAGCTTTAGGTTTAAGATGCAGAGTGCAGTTTAATCATCGTTAAAACATTTTAAATCTCATGCTCAATAAAAGTGAGATTGACCTTTACTTATTATTATGGATTAATTCAATTCCATTCAGTTTTATTCATATAGCACCAAATCATAACAGGGGTCATCTCAGGGCACTTTTCATCTAGAGCGGGTCTGGACCGTTCTCTTCGTAGTTATATATTTGCAGAGACCCAACATTTCCCCTTGAGCAAGCACTTGGTGACAGGGGCGAGGAAAAACTCCCTCTTTAACAGGTAGAAACCTTGACCAGAACTCGGCTCATGGTGGGCGGCCGTCTGCCGTCTTGACCGGCTGGGTTGAGAGAGAAAGAGAGAGAGAGAGAGAGGGAGAAAAGAGGGGGCGGGGGGCAGTACCCATATTACATAAAGACTAATAATAAAACTAATAATTATAATAATAGGATGAATAATAATACTAATAAAACTAAATAATAATAGTAATGATAATCACAGTAATCGAAGCAGTGGGTGTTGAGCAGGATCTTGGGGGCAGCAGGTGGTTTGCAGTCACAGATCCAGACTCTCTAGCAGCTGGGGACGAAACACCTGCAGAAAGCGACAGGAGGAGAGAGGAGAGAGACGAGAAAACACAAAACTACGGGAGAGAACAGAAGTCAAGTTGGTGACTGATAAAGCCTACGATGGTTCACTTAATTGTAGTGGTTTTCAATTTTAGATTGCATACTTTCAAGGGTCTCCTAATCATTCACATTTCTTAATTTAGAAGAAATGTGTATAATATGATGCATAATTTATCAGGAATATCTCCATTCGATATAATGCTGAAGCCATATAAAAAAATCCTGACATTTTGTGTTGGAATATTTTACTCAGTGTAAACATTATACAAATTTGATAAAACAATGGGACAAGCAGATAATATATGTGATGATATGCAGCAAATTTGAAAGTCAGTATTTTTTCTGCATACTTTAAAAAGGTATTTAAATAGAAATTTAAGTGTAAAAATACAGTTCAACCGTTTTAAGGGACTGTGTTGCTTCATGAGCAGAGTACGGCATGACCATGGGAAAGGCTGGGTCTGTCAATGAGTCCACTGGTGATAAAAAGTAGTAAATCTGGGATTTGCTGATGATAAATATTCTATATTACAAAAGGGATTCTTTCAAATGTGTCTACCTATAAAGGAGATATCTCCCCAAAAAAAGGTTGACAATTGAAGTCGTCTTACCGGCATAAATGCCACACTGAAAAATGTCAGAAATGCCGGGACTGTGTAGCGGCCAAAGATACAACACAAGTTTGGCTAACTTGTCAGAGCTCATTGCGGCTGGCTTGATGAGTGATGCACTGGGACAGCCACTTTACCCAAAGTGTTCATGCCAAGTAGAGGAGCTCTTGTGATCAGCCGCAAGAATTATCCCAAGATGCTATTAAAGGAGACACTAATCCGTGGTGCACTTGACCACACATTGAGCCCTCAGCCATCATGGTGCTTAGATAAACTAACCACAAGGTCAGAGCTGCAGTGCAATACCACATAAAGCGACTTACTCTGACACGAAGGGCTCTGGAAGTCTCAGAGTGCTTTATGAATCCTACCGGCAAACAGCAGCTATACCTTTAGGAGCAGTTATTGCTCTGGATCCTCTCGGTGCAGAGGCAAACCTAAGGCTACTTTTCTCCTTTCTAATAACTGATGCTTTCTGAGATGCTGAATTGGCCATCCAGCTCTCGAATGACAAAAAAAAAGATGCCCGCAGTTGCCGCCTGCTTCTCGAAGCTCTACATAAAGTTAGTTTGCTCGCCTCCTCTCCTGCATCCTTTTTCCCCATGTCCCCCATCTTTCATGTCTTGATGGGAGTTCCGCAGAGGCGCACTTAACCAGATGTTTCTTCCCGCGGAAAAAAAAAATTAAATTCCACCGCCAGTGCAAGGATGTGATAACACTCCACGCCGAATATAAAACTCTCCCGCTTGACAATTTGGTTCCAATTAAACTATTTATACACGCCATTTTTTCAGGCGTGAGGAGACCACTTTGAGGCAAATCTTCTCACGAGATGTTTCCTCCGTTGAGCGGGCACTGGCACGTTTTGAAACAGGCAGGAACGGAGGGGAGCGCAGAGCACGGTTTGGATGCACTCAAGGCCGCAATGACTTAACACGGCAAAAAGCACAGCAGCAGCCATGTTCGGCATACTTACCATAATTAGGGGCTACATAGTTTAGTATACATCTCTTGTTCTGATTCACGTAACCGTCTGCCAACCTCACTGAATGCAAAGAGCAGAATTAGCCTGCACCGTCACCCGTTATCAAGGGAGCACTGTTAAATACCATAATTTGAGCCAATTTGAATACCGTTACACACCCAGACAGTTCACTGTTCAGTGGTTTTTGAGGTGCACCAGTTCCAGCTCCATCCTTTAGAATCCATTATGTTGGGTCATTTGTATTCTCTTTCTCTTCCCCTCTGACCTGCTCATTTCCATAATGCCTGTCCCGTTCGAGCTTGTTCTGTACCAGCGGATACATATGCACGGCGTTAAAAAATGACATAGATATCGACAAAAGAGGGTTACAACGCCATTAAAGGTATGAGGCAGGGCTCTTGTTGTTGCTTTGACCTGTCGAGAACCACTGCCTGTCGTGGTATCTTCATCTTTGCTGGTCCCTCAGGTCATGCAGTCTCTGGATGCCAGGGCTGCTACTGACTCATCGCTCTTACGTTGGCCTCGCAGTCAAACAACCAGAGAGTCATTTGTCTGCCTTTTTTTGTCCCTCTGACAACATGCATGTGTGTGTGTGTGTGTGTGTGTGTGTGTGTGTGTGTGTGTGTGTGTGTGTGTGTGTGTGTGTGTGTGTGTGTGTGTGTGCGTGCACGCGCGCACATTTTGTCTGTACTTTCAGAAAGACAGATAGAGATATATAGATAATCTGACAAGTAGAGACAGAGATGGGCGGGGGGAGATGGAGAGAAAGAGAGAGAGCGAGGCGCGTAATGCATTTTGTGCGTTTATCTGATTTGTGTGTTGGTGTGTGCTACTGTTTCTGCTTGTATTTTCATATGAGTGCAGCATCTCTCTGACTTGTCTCTGTCGCCTCTCCATCGCTCTGTCTCTTTTACCTAGACGATGACCCCTTGCAGCCAGTGACCTCAGATGAGACGGTGTCCGTGGGGGGCACGGTGACACTGACCTGCCGGGTGGCTGAGAGCGACAACTCCTCACTGCAGTGGTCCAACACTGCACAGCAGACCCTGTACTTTGGAGAGAAGAGAGGTGAGGGGGAGGGAGGGGTGGAGGGAGACTTTGGAAACAGGAAACCTGTGAAAGAGGAAGTATTCAAGTGTCAAAATAGCAACCTCCTACAAAATACATTCAATTGCTAAGTTGCTTGCCATATATGTTTTGGAGGGAACATAAATGCTGCCCAGATTATTTCACTGGCAACGATTTTCCCAGTCCAGAAAATGTGACATTCCTATACCCAAGACATGTTGTAGGAAGAGTCTGTGTAGGGTAGCTCGGTGTATTAAGCGCATGTCTTCGACAGAAGAGACATCTTCTTTGTTGCCAGGTTGAGGCTACGTCAACAATTGGGATGGTTTGGACAAAGATTGCAGTTTTGGTTAAATTTTTAAAAAGTCATCGCTTTCCTTTGTGTGCTACAAATCAGCGTTGACTGTGTCAATAGTTGCTTAAACGTAACCCCTAGACCTTTAATTTCCGGGAGCGACAGTGTAGGGGAAACCGCTTCAAAATATGTTGACAGTCAAAGCACTGCAGATATGCTCAGTATGAACATTTTGCATTGGCAGTGAATCCTTTCAAAATACATTCAGTGTGGCCCAGTTTTTCCATTTGTCATTTCAAGACTCAGATGTAATTGAATGCACTTTTCTTTACACTTAACCACTTACATGCATCCCTGTTGATCACATCAAAAATCTGATTGCAATCTGTCTTAGATTTCCCAGGCTACATGCAAATCAACCCAGGCCCTACTCCTGTCCAGATGGCATCGGTAATATACTTGGATCTGTTTGGTAACTGCCAAAAATTTCAGGAGAAAAATAACTTGTGCTCTTTAGCAGTTTAGTTACAGCAATTAACTAGCTAACAGGAATACATAAACTAACATAAACACGCGCACGAATAGCGTTCATGGACTACAAGTGAGACAAATATTGTACCTGAGCTTTCTTTCATGCCACTCCCTCACCCATACAGATCATTAAGTGGCTGATCTACTCAGGGATCAGACAAATGCTGCAACAGCTTGGTGCACCTTCTGTACGGCCGCACAGTATGCGTGGAGCCGCTTTTTCTCTCCGGCTCAAGCTACGGGGAGAACGATAGCTAGCTTCAGGATAACTTTAGCTGATGTTATCACAGGAGGCAGACTGCGTAGAGGTCACTCCCACGGACCGTGTCTCAAGGAATCAGAATTCAGTCTGTTACAAGTGCACACGCTCAAATGCGTCGAACGTGTCAAATTCTGTTTTCAAAAGAAAGAAGAAAAACTGTCAACTTTTTAATAATCCGTATTTGTGCAACTTGATGGCCTAAATGGCTGGTGAGCCAGGCCAGCTTTTAATGATATTTTGAAAAGCGAGACCTCCCACTCTGTGGTGCAGTGGTCCAACATAACACAACAGACCCTGTATTTTGAAGAGAAAAGAGGTGAGAAAAAATTGACCCTGTAAATAAGAGTTTTTGTACTAATGATTACTTTTTACTGTGTTGACTCAAAGCCATGGTTCAAAACATTGTCAGGAGTTCGAAGAAACATGCACCAAAGATAGTTGGACTGTAAAGACAGGGACATTACTGGGCCATAATTACAATAAAAACACAATTTCTTTTTTCTTTTTTTCTTTTTTGACATGATGAAAAAAAGAAAAGCCCTAAAATGATAGTTAAAGTCAAATAACTTCAAACAAAACTTGAAGCCTAATGAGCTGAAATGTTTGATAGTGGTACAGATGGAAGGAAGGAGCAATGGGTGAGTTAGAATAGAACCGAATGCCTTAATTGTCATTGCACACAGTCGTACCACGGATTTTGCTGGGCAGTTCCTGAGAACAGTTCATACATTTCTCCATATATTAATACATAGAATGCACAAATGTCCATACAGTCAAGCGACAACAAAGCAGACCGAAAAAAGATAATAAAATAAACAATAAAAAACAAACATGAGGTTGTTATACTTAGCGCTATTGCATCTATGAGGTGTAAAGTCAAAGTGTATAGATTTTATTGCACAGTTCCCCAGTTTTATAAGTTTAGTAGTTCAACCCACCACAGCGATGGAAAAAAGCAAGGGGGATCAGAGAGACAGAAAGACTCCCTTGTGCATTTATACAACACTTAACAGCAGAAGAGAAGTTAGGATTGGCGAGAGTAGAGATGGATAGAGGGCCAACATTTTTGCAACAGACAATTTGGACAACAGAGAAAGGTGAGAGAGAATGAGGGAGGGAGGTGGAAAAGAACAAGGTCTTTACTCCAGCAAGCCTTTAGTACAGACGGAGCTTCAACCACCGAAAAAAGGAGGGAGATAGAAAGTAAGGCTCTTCTCTGTAATGACACTTAAAGCCCGACCTCTGCTTTGGGGGGAATTGAGAAGAGTATTGGAGGAGGAGGGGGAGGAGGGGGAATGGGAGAAAATAGGAGGAAGGAACGAAAGGCAGCAGCAACTCCCCACTGCAGTGGTCCAACATGCACAGCAGATGCTGTGCTATGGAAAGCAGAGCGTTGGGAGACAAAGAGAGGAGAGGAGGAGGATGATGGGAGCTCAGAATTCATCCCTCCACAATGTCTTCTCTTTAAACTGCAGCAGATGGAGAGAGAAAGAAGGAGAAATGAAGATCTTGTTTTCTAAAAAAAGCGAAGACATCGATAGAGGAGGAACGGAGTCAGTAATTGATGTAGGAAAGATGAAAACTAATGAGGAGGGACAGGAAGGGAGGAAGGAAGAGAGGAGTGGTAAACAGAAGATAACAGTTTTTTGCAGAGAGAGAAACAGATGGAGAGAGAGAATGGAGGAGAAAGAGAGCGGCGAGACTGAACCAAAACCGGAGTTGTGGGCTGCAAAACCAAAACAGTGGACTTGAAAAAAGGCAAAAGCTCTGCAGAGTTGGTTGATAATTCTCTGTGGGTTTGTCATTGTTCGTGACTCCTTACACATTACACGTAGTCATTTTATCAATTGTTAATATAAAACATTGATTAGTGCACCTTTATGGTAAAGGAAAGATTGTGGAAAATGGTGGGAAACAGGATCTCAAACAGCAAGTCCCTGTCCAAAAGTCACTGTGATGTTTTAATTTGATTTGAGAATGCTCTGCTCCTTTGTGTTGACACAGAAAAAAATGTAATGCCAAGAAGGGAAAGATGAAGGAAGACAGTTTAAGAGAGTAAAATAAAAGGATGGGATCTAAAAAGCGAGGCAGAATAGAGGAAAAAGGGTGACTGAAAATTCCTCAGTGATCCAAAAGATAGATTAAAAGAAAACAGCAGGTCATCTATGCAGTTGGCCAAAGCAGCACAGTGCAAAAGTGTGATTCAGAGTTAACACAACAAGACATAAAGGGATGAGACTAGATTGGGAATGGAAAGGGAAAGAAATAAGAGAGTTGATTGAAGAGAGGAGAAGAAGAAAAGGAGATGGGGAACGGAAAAAAATCAAAACTCCTCACCAGTATGTTCCAACACTGCACTGCATGCATCAGGCTTTGGAGAGCTGAGAAAAACGGGTGGGTGGAGGGAGCGGGAGGAGTGAAGAATGGATGAACAGCGTGATGAGATATTGAGAAAGAAGAAGAGAATGATGAGTGACAACTCCTCACAGTGATGGTTGCCACACTGCAGAGTAGAAAATGTACTATGGTGAGATCAGAGATGGCAAATTCACAAGCCGGAAAGCCAGAGGAAAGAGATAAATAACCGAAAACAGAAGGATAGATGCTTCTCTGAACGCCTTACTTTAAACTTAATTTAAACAGGTAGCACTATAAAAAAAGGGGGGGGGACCTGAACTAAGAGAGAAAGAAGAGGAGAGGAGGAGAAAAGAAGGGATGTGGGGAAGAAAGTGTATGGAGAGTGAAGACAGAGTGGTAGATGTTACATTCTCTAGAGAAGAAAAATGAGTTTGTGAAAATGATGCAGGAGGATACATGGAAAGAGACCTTGGATTTAATTTATAAAAATGTTCTTATTCACAAATAATGTGAAAAAATGATGTAAAATAAGAGCCAAAGTATGATTTATGAGATGCTGATGTCGCTGGCACAATCACAGGGTTACATTGATTCGAGCCCATTCTCTTTGGTAGATCGAAAGCTCAGGCTGACTTTATCATTATTCAGGCAGCCGAAGCCATTGATATCAGTTAAATTGACCCTGCTTTACACAGATGAGAGGTGATACAGCGAGATGTAGATACAGAGGAAGGAACAGAGTGTGGGCACATGTTTTAAGTCGCCTTTTTAAAAGCTACGTGGAAGTGAACAGAAATTTAAGTAGAGGAACACAACTGCAAAAAAACAGCCTGGTTCCAGTGGCGCAGAGCAAAAATGAGAGTCCTGCAAGTGTAACTGACTAAATAAAGATAAACCAAAGCAGGAAATTAATTGTTAAGGGGCACAAAGGCCAGTTGTCTTTATTAAAACAGATACTATAACAAAATAAATGCTTTTTACAGCTAATCCTGTCCTGTTTTGATCTGAGCGTGAACATTTTGAGCAAAGGAACCTGTCATTCCACGGCGAAAATAAATGATCTGATATCTGTAGCCAATTCAAGATATTTTGACACATTTTAATCCCTTAATTCTAGATCATTTATTTTAAGACCCTTTTAAGGAACCACAGATACCCTGGAGGGAATGCGTGGGAGTGGATGGATGGATGGATGGATGGATGGATGGATGAGGGGAAAAAAAAGACCCAGACCTGCTAAGAGAAGAGATTAAACATCTAGGAAAGCGTGAAAACAGATGGGCTCTTACATTAATGCTAGACTACCAGAACACACAGAGAAAGACATTGAGACAAGGGGATGGACAAAAGCAAGACAACGAAAGCAAAAACAAACAAGGACATTACATATAAATATTTGTCTTTTATTTGATGCTCTCATCCAGAACAACTTAAACGAACCTAAAACTGGTATTAATTCAGTACACCGATGAAGACTGTCAGAGTTTCTTCCCAAGAGACTCAATAGCTTCAGAGCGAATGTATTAAAAATAGTTTATAAAAATAACTTATAAACCCCAGACTAGGGCTGGGTGTTGTAAACGATATGAACACCGATCGGAACGGAAGAATTTCTTGACATTGAAATGAGAAACTTCACTGTACTGTCGATAAGTTACGCTGCTTGACAGCGTACTAATAACCCATTCCCAGCACAGAAACAGAGCTGTTTCTAACCACTCATCTAGCAGTGTTTTAGGAATGTGCCCTTCCCAAAATAGGGAAGGAGGCATGTTAAATATTTTGGTATTGGCATGGGAGAGATGGGCGCTCCCACCGAGGGAACGTTTTTGTGTCAACACATAAAGTCAGCAGCCTAATAGATAAAGTGCTGTTGCGAGTAAATCAACAAGACACTGGTGGCGAGGATACTTTGGCCAACATTACTTAAAGCTCGGTTTGGCCGCAGTGTTAATGAGGCAATCTCAAACGGAACAATAATAGGTAGTAAAGCCGGAGACCAACAAAGGTGGGGAACACAGCTGAGCGGCCTGTGTGTACCATCAGGAGAAGACATAAAGCCACGAGCATCCTGAGAGATAATTCTCATGCTTTATTCCCTGACGCCATAGGGTGACTTCGGTAACCAAAAATATTTTTAGGAAGTCTTTTATTCCGAGCGCAATCACCATCTTAAATGAAGAAAAAAAAACTTTATGTCTGATTGTATTGTGCTAATTCTATTCTATTTATAAGAGAAATGTAGCACACTCACTTAGAAGCCAATTAGCTACAAATAAGTGGGCCAAATATATTAAAAACCAATCTTAAAACGAGAGCCTACATCCCTCTGGAAGCTCGAGATCTATTTGTTTCTAATATGTTATTCTGTACAGTAACAATGTTTGTGCTGATGTTACATAATTTACATATCTCTCTTCAAACTACGTGGACTGTACTTTCTCACCACGAGTTAGATCAGTTACTCACACCAACGCCATCGCAAAACAATTTCAGAAGATGAGCGCAACACTCTGAAGTAGATATTACATGAGGTGGACGCCAAAATATAAAGATCACTTTCCTGCATCCTTAAAGGATTATATGATTATCACAAATGGAGCACAGCATATTCACTTGTTAAGTGGTAATGATTAACTTTCAGCTGGAGAAATGAGGACAAATAAGGATATTTGTTTCGGTTGGCTGCTCGTGATTAAAAAGTAAACTCTTTTGGGAAAACACACTCAAAAACTTTCTCGAATGATTCAGGAACTAAAGGTTATCATTGAAGCGTTGAAAGGAAATGTATCTGCCCACTTTAACAACTTTGCCTTTATCACTCCCCTCGATGAGCATGAAAATACATCATGTTTCCACCTGTATCCCCACAACATAACGCTCTCCTTATTCCTCGTACTTTTTGTGCGAAGACCATGGCATATACATTTTAAGCTGGGTTCATTCCTTGGTGTTTCATGAGGCCATGGCACGTGGCTTACACAGGGAAGTGAACCCACAGTGTGCAGACAATAAAAGCAGACCCACAGTGCAAATACTCCGGATTTGAGGTTTTACAAACACATTTCCTCACCGGGGGGAAAAAAAAAAAAAAAATACATATATTTGCTCTCAGTCCACCTATAATTTTATTTGTTTGTTATGTGTGGTTTCCGTCCTTTCCATAAAAGCATATCAGCAGACATCAGGCAGGCTATCAGCCTCAGCACAATTTAACAAGGTAATAGCTCTCTGGTGATTTAAAAACCCTGGTAGACGGGAATGCTTCTGCCTAGTTGGAGGATATTGAGTAGGCAGACTACTTAGTGTGGTGAAGATGACTCTAACTTGTAAATAATTTCATTAAAAACGAACGCCAAGCACTTTTGAAGTTTATAGTGTTAAGCGATCTTGAGTGAAACAAGCGCAACTCAAAAAATATTGAAACTGATGGTATGATCCTCGCTCAGCCTGTCAGAGAAAGGGACAAACTGAAAATGGCTGCTCGCAGCACAGCGCCAGGCGGTACTCCAAATGCAGGGAGTGAGTTGTTTTTTGACATTTTCTGAAAAACTATTGATCCACATCGCATCAGTCAAAGTTTTCTTGGTATCTGGGCAGGCTCTCTGGAGAATGTATTAACAGCAACCATCGCAGTACCGAAAGACTGCAGGAGAGACTTGGAATCTAGCAACTGAAAGAAGTCCTTTTCTATATTTTCTCATATTTTCTTCTATGTGGAGCGAAAATAATCACGTGTAGTGGAAGACAAGCATGAGGAGAAGGAAGAGACAGGCATACAGAGGATTCAAAGTTAAAAAAAACCAATTTATTTTTTAGGTTAATGAAGTAAATATATCAAAAACATCCCCCATGTGATTCAGAAATTGGCCTTTCGCCTCTCTCCCATAGAAATAAAAATAAAAATAATTATACTAGACATAAAACAGTACAGACATGCATACGTTAGTAATGTGTTAGTCTAATTACTATGGCTGTAAACTATAATTTTTAATCAAAGGTGGAGACAGTCATAACTCAGATGCAGTCTTTTTATTTTTAATTCAGTGAATCAACATTTTGGCATATGGGCTTCTTTAGGTTGTGCCAAAGCATAAATTTAAAGAATTATAAATTAAAAGACTGCAGTGTAGTCGGGATCGTGTCGGTTTTTCCTTCTGGTGTTTACTTGCTGTCCAGCACAATACTAGAATAGGTGCGTTTTTCCTTTAGTTATGCTACAATTTAGTCCTTTACTTTAACCGTAAACCGGCTGACCCCAAAGTCCTAACCCGGAATAAATAGCTTGACATGGGAAATATGCTAATTCACCTTTTTTTTTTTTTTTGCCTAGAGGCCAGTAGCTGGTTATTTTAGCTTAGCGTAGCATAAATACCAGAAAGACCTAGCCTTGCTCTCCCTAGCAGCACCTCTATGGAAGCTGTTTTCCTGTTTCCAGTTTTTAATCGAAGCTGACGTAACCATCTTCTGGCGACAGCCTCAGATCAAACGGACCGACATGAGAGTGGTGTCGATCTTCTCTTCTAACTGTAACAAGACAAGAAGTAAGCGTCTTTCCCAAAATGTCTAGCTTCTCCTTTAAACTAGCCTCTTGCAATTTTATAAAAAATAAAATAATGAACAGAGCTGCAGATACGTACCACACCGGCAATCAAAGTCAGTTAAATCAGAACGCTACGAGGGCATAAAGGGACATCAGGAAAAGAGGTGAAAATATCCTCACTTTACTTTGCATGAGTCTGATCCTTTGAAAATGAGCAGTAAAGTCGATATGATGGCATGCAGACAACTAAAAGCAGCTGAAAGCAGCAGGCTGATATAGTGACAGCCATTATGATAATGGCTTTCTTGACGCCTAGAGGCCAGTAGCTTAGCTTAGCGTAGCATAAATACCAAGAAAGACCTAAGGCCTTTTCTCCCTAGCAGCACCTCTTATGGAAGCTGTTTTCTTCCAGTTTTTTTAATGGCTGAAGCTGGCGTGGCTGCATCAGTGATAGCCTCAGATCAAACGACATGAGAGTGGTGCTCAGAATTTTCTTCTTCTAAGGCTGTAACAAGACAAGAAGCAAGCGCTCTTTCCCAAATAGTCTCTTCTCCTTTTAAATCTTAGCTTGCAATTTTATAAAAAATAAAATGAAACAGAGCTGCAGATAACGTTATCACACCGGCAATCAAAAAGTCCAGTTAAATCCAGAACGCCTTCTGAGGGCATAAGGGAGCATCAGGAAAAGAGGTGAAAATATCACTCACTTTACTTTGCATGAGGTCTGATCCTTTGAAAATGAGCAGTAAAGAATCGATATGATGGCTTTGCAGACAACCAGCAGCCTGAAAGCAACAGGCTGATATAGTGACAGCCATTATGATAATGGCTTTCTTGACTTTTTTTTTTCATAAAGGTGAGGAAAGATGAGAAAATAATCTATGCCTCAGCATTATACAGTTTGCTCTGTCGTGCTTTCATTTTAGTCTTTTTTGCACCAGGCTGAGCAGCCAGCATGAGCAGTGTCCTCTCTAGGTAATCTAGCTGTTTGCATGTTTCATCGTACAGTGTTGTTGTCCAGAAATCCCCAATGGAGACTTTTCGCTGCTGTAAATACTACATGGCAGGATTTCATTGGTATGTTGCTTGAACCCAATACACCGTTGGGAACATTTGTCTCTCAAGTTTCATCTGGAACTACTGTCCCTTATGCTCACTTCCCACACCACCCCAACGGGAAGTTTGGTTCATCTTCACTCTGGTTGCGCCTCTCCCTTTCTAGGTGGAGGGAAGGAGGGGAAGGTGGATATAGCAGGCAGAGGTGTGTGTTTATCAAGTGTTTCATAGTTGGCACACTGATCCAAGATCAATTGACATTCTCAGATCAGTGGGGACGGCATGATCAAGGGAAGCCTGCGGTCACTGAACCGAAATCAGCTGCCGGAAAGGACGGATAATTAGGGAGCTGGAGAGAATGTTCAGAAACAGATGGGAGGATGGAAGCGACATGTGTGGGAGAGAGAGAGACAAGGAAGAAGAGAGGCAGTCTCTTTGGATGGGAGTGTCGTAAATGCGCAAAATGTAAAACAAAAAGAGAGAGCGAGAGAGGGCTGAGTGATGGAGAGAAAGGGAGAGGGCTAAACAGAGGAGGAAAGATAAGAGCAAGGCAGGAAAGGAGACAGACAGACGGATTGGAAGAGAAATGGACGGAAAGGGAAGGAGGAGGGAGAGGCGAAAGGCTGATTCAGGTTGAGCCGAAGAGGGAGATGAAGAGATGGAGAAGCCGGGGGTAGTTGTAGTTGATGTACTTTGCAGCACAAGCTTCTACCCTGTCGTGCCCATAAAGCAAATTTGAATTTGAGGGAGTTCTCGGCAGAGTGGAAACTTGGGTGCAAAGGCATAAAGAAGCAGATGAAAAAGGAATATATGTATGTGCATTCACAATGTGCTGTGAGAGAATTCCGCTCTTTCCTAATGTTTAAATTTGAAAGAGCATGAGAAAGATTGAGGGAAGAGGAGGAGGGGGAGGAGGAGGAGGAGGTGGAAGAAGAAGAAAAGTATGCGAAAATAGCTACTCTGACCAGATCAACAGTTGGACCTTTGGGGAGTATCCAGTCTCAAGTTTGAGTTGCAGACAAGAGCCACTGTCTGGTCAAACACACACACACACACACACACACACACACACTTGCACTTCTATCTTTGTGGGGACACTCATTGACATAATGAATTCCCTAGCCCCTTACCCTAACTCTTACCATCAAAACTAAATGCCTAACCGTAACCTGAACCTAATTCTAAAACTTGAACCCCAAAACCAAGTCCTAACCCTCAAACAGCCCTTTAATGTTGTGAGGACCGACCGAAATTTCCTCGGTCCAAAGATAGAAGTACAAGTACACACACACAGACACACACACACACACACACACACACACACACACACACACACACACACACACACACACACACACATCAATTTCTCTTGGTATTTTTTTAGTTATTTCATCCAACACTACTTTATCTTCATGCCTTATCACTAAGCAAGGGCACTACATCTGTCTTCATGAGCTAACCTCTCTGTGTGGGGGTGTGTGTGTGGGTGGGTGTGAGGCATATGGTCATTCACTTTCTCTCTCTCGCACACACACACATACACACTCACACTCATGCTTTTCCATGGCCTCTGGACCCTGCGCTCAACTATCAGTCTCTTTAATTCTCTTCCCTTCATCTCTCCTCAATCTCCCCTCTTTCCCTCGCTCTTGTTCTTCTTCGTCTTTCTCTCTAACATCTCACCCATTTCTAATCTTTTCTGACTCCAGGCTTTTCTCTCTCCTTTTTTTCATCTTTCATTTTTTTCATTAGAAGCAATGTATATTGCTTGCGAGTACAGGTGTGATGGATTTTCAAAAATGATATGATATCTAGTTACGGGGGCGTATCGATCGACAGGCCCCTGAAAATTGTACATGCGCCTCGTGCTCTTTAGCCTGCAATGTGGGCAACATAAATAGTCTGCCGATAGGTCACACTCTGCTGTTTGGCTTTTGTTTCTGCAGTGAAAGAATGTAATGAATTTCTTATTATTGAGATAAGCTGGATTAATGGACGAGGTGTGTGTATGTATGTGTGTGTGTGTGTGTGTGTGTATATATATGTGTGTGTGTGTCTGTGTGTGCGGTAGGGTAGAGGAATATAGTTGCAAAGTAGAAGTCCTGTTCATTTTTTCAGAAAATGATAGGCTTGGATGGACATGAAACTTTAAACATCTGAGCTTAGAGTTCACAGCTTCGGACATACACTGAAATTTTTTACACTTTTCAAAGTTTGCGTTCTAGTCTCCTCCTCTCATTCCCAATGTTGGAAAGCGGAAAATAGAACTCCAGTCGTCATTCCTCAACAGGGACAAAGGTGGACCAAATGAAACTTTCCTGGTGAAATTGTCAGTATAAAAGATGAGCAATTGCGTACGACAATATTTGGGGGCGGCCCCACATAGCGTATGTTAAGAGCGCCAAGCCTGAGCTTGGCTAACCTCCCCAGCGCCTCTGGAGTCCAGCTAGATAACTCCGTTGCATCGCTCTCTCTCCGTCATTTCCTGTCATCTCTCCGCTGTCCCAATCCCTAAAAATCATTTGTAATTTGTAATTTAATAACAGCACAAGCCTATGCTCACAAAAGCTTCAAGAGCGAAGCATTGTGATAATGTAATGTTGCATGCACAACATTGTACTTCTTTTAACACAGCATGCCGTCTTATCGTGATTTTAATTCTGTATTTCACAATTGTCGTATATTAGCAGGAGAAAACCGTGGCATTCGGTCTCCTGCTTTACCAACTTTAGATGAAATGTGGAATGATAGATAAAAGAAAACTCGTCAATAACAAATCAAATGCATCGTTAAATATTAATTTAGTGTCAGTTGTTAATAACTACAGGTAGTTACATCTATTCACAGGTAGCTTTCATGTTTCAGCGATGCATGCTGGTCCAGCAGAAGCATAACCGGCATGTCAAGATGGCAGAGCAGAAAACAGCCGCACTTGAGCCACAAATGAGCTGTTTCGGTCATAGACATTGGTACACTGACTGGAATGGCAGCGCAATGTCTCCAGCAGCCCTACAGTGTTAAATTACCAAGGAGACTCCTGTGTTTCTTTGCTGAGGAATATTGAACATAATTGAAAACTCCCTAAAGGTAAAAGAAATACGTCCGCAGCATCTCCTTCGACTGTGCAACTCTGTGCGTCTATAAAGTGCGTACAAGGGTGTAAAGCGCCTTTAAGTGGTGTCAGGAGGGCTTTCGGCTATGAAGATGGAATGTGTGTGTGTGTGTGTGTTGATTACATACCGAGTACATGATCTGCTTATCAGTGTACAAACCTTTTTGTAGATCATCGTTTGCAAGTGTGTCCGCATGTCTCCGTTGCTAGTGTGCGTGCGTGCGTGCGTGCGTGCGTGCGTGCGTGCGTGCGTGCGTGCGTGCGTGCGTGCGTGCGTGCGTGCGTGCGTGCGTGCGTGCGTGCGTGCGTGCGTGCGTGCGAGCGTGCGTGCGAGCGTGCGTGCGTGCGAGCGTGCGTGCGTGCGTGCGTGCGTGCGTGCGTGCGTGCGTGCGTGCGTGCGTGCGTGCGTGCGTGCGTGCGTGCGTGCGTGCGTGCGTGCGTGCGTGCGTGCGTGCGTGCGTGCGTGCGTGCGTGCGTGCGTGCGTGCGTGCGTGCGTGCGTGCGTGCGTGCGTGCGTGCGTGCGTGCGTGCGTGCGTGCGTGCGTGCGTGCGTGCGTGCGTGCGTGCGTGCGTGCGTGCGTGCGTGCGTGCGTGCGTGCGTGCGTGCGTGCGTGCGTGCGTGCGTGCGTGCGTGCGTGCGTGCGTGCGTGCGTGCGTGCGTGCGTGCGTGCGTGCGTGCGTGCGTGCGTGCGTGCGTGCGTGCGTGCGTGCGTGCGTGCGTGCGTGCGTGCGTGCGTGCGTGCGTGCGTGCGTGCGTGCGTGCGTGCGTGCGTGCGTGCGTGCGTGCGTGCGTGCGTGCGTGCGTGCGTGCGTGCGTGCGTGCGTGCGTGCGTGCGTGCGTGCGTGCGTGCGTGCGTGCGTGCGTGCGTGCGTGCGTGCGTGCGTGCGTGCGTGCGTGCGTGCGTGCGTGCGTGCGTGCGTGCGTGCGTGCGTGCGTGCGTGCGTGCGTGCGTGCGTGCGTGCGTGCGTGCGTGCGTGCGTGCGTGCGTGCGTGCGTGCGTGCGTGCGTGCGTGCGTGCGTGCGTGCGTGCGTGCGTGCGTGCGTGCGTGCGTGCGTGCGTGCGTGCGTGCGTGCGTGCGTGCGTGCGTGCGTGCGTGCGTGCGTGCGTGCGTGCGTGCGTGCGTGCGTGCGTGCGTGCGTGCGTGCGTGCGTGCGTGCGTGCGTGCGTGCGTGCGTGCGTGCGTGCGTGCGTGCGTGCGTGCGTGCGTGCGTGCGTGCGTGCGTGCGTGCGTGCGTGCGTGCGTGCGTGCGTGCGTGCGTGCGTGCGTGCGTGCGTGCGTGCGTGCGTGCGTGCGTGCGTGCGTGCGTGCGTGCGTGCGTGCGTGCGTGCGTGCGTGCGTGCGTGCGTGCGTGCGTGCGTGCGTGCGTGCGTGCGTGCGTGCGTGCGTGCGTGCGTGCGTGCGTGCGTGCGTGCGTGCGTGCGTGCGTGCGTGCGTGCGTGCGTGCGTGCGTGCGTGCGTGCGTGCGTGCGTGCGTGCGTGCGTGCGTGCGTGCGTGCGTGCGTGCGTGCGTGCGTGCGTGCGTGCGTGCGTGCGTGCGTGCGTGCGTGCGTGCGTGCGTGCGTGCGTGCGTGCGTGCGTGCGTGCGTGCGTGCGTGCGTGCGTGCGTGCGTGCGTGCGTGCGTGCGTGCGTGCGTGCGTGCGTGCGTGCGTGCGTGCGTGCGTGCGTGCGTGCGTGCGTGCGTGCGTGCGTGCGTGCGTGCGTGCGTGCGTGCGTGCGTGCGTGCGTGCGTGCGTGCGTGCGTGCGTGCGTGCGTGCGTGCGTGCGTGCGTGCGTGCGTGCGTGCGTGCGTGCGTGCGTGCGTGCGTGCGTGCGTGCGTGCGTGCGTGCGTGCGTGCGTGCGTGCGTGCGTGCGTGCGTGCGTGCGTGCGTGCGTGCGTGCGTGCGTGCGTGCGTGCGTGCGTGCGTGCGTGCGTGCGTGCGTGCGTGCGTGCGTGCGTGCGTGCGTGCGTGCGTGCGTGCGTGCGTGCGTGCGTGCGTGCGTGCGTGCGTGCGTGCGTGCGTGCGTGCGTGCGTGCGTGCGTGCGTGCGTGCGTGCGTGCGTGCGTGCGTGCGTGCGTGCGTGCGTGCGTGCGTGCGTGCGTGCGTGCGTGCGTGCGTGCGTGCGTGCGTGCGTGCGTGCGTGCGTGCGTGCGTGCGTGCGTGCGTGCGTGCGTGCGTGCGTGCGTGCGTGCGTGCGTGCGTGCGTGCGTGCGTGCGTGCGTGCGTGCGTGCGTGCGTGCGTGCGTGCGTGCGTGCGTGCGTGCGTGCGTGCGTGCGTGCGTGCGTGCGTGCGTGCGTGCGTGCGTGCGTGCGTGCGTGCGTGCGTGCGTGCGTGCGTGCGTGCGTGCGTGCGTGCGTGCGTGCGTGCGTGCGTGCGTGCGTGCGTGCGTGCGTGCGTGCGTGCGTGCGTGCGTGCGTGCGTGCGTGCGTGCGTGCGTGCGTGCGTGCGTGCGTGCGTGCGTGCGTGCGTGCGTGCGTGCGTGCGTGCGTGCGTGCGTGCGTGCGTGCGTGCGTGCGTGCGTGCGTGCGTGCGTGCGTGCGTGCGTGCGTGCGTGCGTGCGTGCGTGCGTGCGTGCGTGCGTGCGTGCGTGCGTGCGTGCGTGCGTGCGTGCGTGCGTGCGTGCGTGCGTGCGTGCGTGCGTGCGTGCGTTGATGACAAAGCCATTTATGTCTCTCTTATGTTCCCCCCGCCTCCCTCCTCTTTACCCCCCTTCCCTACTCCACCCATCCCTCACTGTCTCTCCCTTATTCTCCTTGCTATTTATGTTTCCTGTTTTATTTTTCTCAGCTTTTCTCTCGCACTTTCTCTCGTCTCTCATTCTCAATTTGCTTCTCCTCTCTTTACTCCCCTCTTTGTCTTTCTTTGCTTTGTTCAGTCTTACATCTCAGCTACCCCCCCCCCCCCCCCATCGTCATCACTCCTCTTCCTCTCTCTCTGTCTTACATCATTTTCTTTCACCTCTCCCCCTCCTTCCTCCTTTCAATTTTACCTTTCTCTTACCCATGATTTAAATTCTGCAAATCATCTTTCTTACTTTCCTCTTTCCCTCTTACTCTGCCCTCCCCATCCCTCCTCACCCTCCTTCACATGCTTTCTTCCTCTTTTCTCACCTCCCTTATTTTCCACACTACATTCCCACTACCTCTCCTTTTCTTTTCATTCTCCTTCCCTTACTTGCACCAACTTGTGCACCAACTTGTGCCTTGCCAATTCTTGCCAATTCACGTTCCTTTCATTCATTTCTCTCCTTTTTCTTTCCCTCCTTTCCTCCACTTTCCCCCTATTCTTTCTCTGTCCTCCTATCTCCCCTGTTTCACTGCTATCCCTGTGTACTTTTACCCTTTTCTTTTCCCACATCTTTTTTCCCTGACCCTATACTCATCTTCCACTCCTTCCTCTTCCTACTTCTTTTTTCCCTTCTTTATCAAAACAAGCATTGAGTACAAAGCCAATATGAAAATCAATTAGACATCCGTTGCAATATTCAGACTATACAGTATATATAGAAAGATAAATTACTGGGTATTAAAGTTATAAAAGTTAAAATACAAAAAGGAACCTAACAATTACGATACATTAAAAAAAACACTCTTATGAGACTTAAATCTCCTTAAATAATTCATAAAGCAGTTTATACGTGCACATTTCTAATTATTGATGTCTCCTTTCTCTTCCTCTTTCAGCGCTCAGAGATAACCGAATCCAGTTGCATCGCTCGACACCCACTGAGCTTTCCATCACCATCTCTGACGTGCAGCTGTCTGACGAGGGAGAGTACACCTGCTCCATCTTCACTATGCCAGTCCGCACCGCCAGAGCCACTGTCACCGTGCTAGGTGGGTCACACATGTGCATATTGGAGAAAATCAGTCATCCTGATGTTACAGAGGTTTCCACTTTTCCAGACCTTAAGATAAACCCTGGAATGTCTGTATCCAACTGTCAGAAATGTTTTTTATATTAACTTTTTTGATGCTATATTTTTTTTTTTTTAAAGTGCCAGTTACCTATGTAACTACCAGCTGTGCTAAATAGGTTCTCTGGATTTTAAGAACATATTCTTGATTTTGACAAAAATATAAAAGAAGCCCTCGTATTTAATGTACATATATATTTAATATACTTTACAATTTCAGTGAAACTCCCGTTTCTCCATTAATTCTAACCTTTCTATCTCCTAATGGAGGATCCCTCTCAGTAAGGCCCATCCTAAGTTTTCTTCAGACTTTTCTTTTCTAGCTAGGCTTTTCTAAAAATTCTTGTTTTGTTCTCACTCAGGCCTAATGTTGCAGAATGACATTCTTGTCTTCCTTGTGTTCATACTCAGATATGTCTCCTTTGAGACTGATTGACAGCTCTACAAATCAGCTTGACTGTCTTATCTTAATTTTGCTCCCAAACCTCTAGGATTTTGACAAATTTCAATGGATGATTTGAAGCTTTTGTAATCTTTTCTTATTTCATGTTGTTTATAACTTCTTTTTTTTTTTTTTCACAAAAAATGCCTACTTTTTCTACCAGTCAGTTTCAGACTGCACACAGAAATTGTAGGCCCGTCAAATTACAGATGGGCCTACAACTTCACCTTGATACACGGCTGTGGCATTGTAGCCTGGCCTACGCTGCGGAGTGTACCCTCTCTCAGAGCAGAAATGAAGTTTGACCCTGTGGATGTCTGCTGTAAGTGCGCCTTGCTGGGAGAGGCTGCCTGTTGGCATGAGGCAAAGTGTTGCTACTCCGCATGTTTAGTGTGGCATTTCCATAATGTTAGGCAACTTATGAAAGACTAGTTAGAAAAGAATGTTTGCGATTGACGCGGTGAACACTGAGACATCCTCATATTTAGTCCCTAGTATGGTTAAAGCTGCAGTGTTTCCCTCGTGAATTGAAAAATAAATTGAAACAAAATGATCCATTTAACAGTACGGTGGACCATAATGTTTATGACTCCACAGGCTTCCCCGTGCTCTGCCTTCATCCAGTTTGATCCAGATCCTTGCTTATAGTGTTAATCTTCGTGTAAGGTCATGACCTCATACAACTCTGGAGATATACTGGCTCCACTCATCTTCTTTGAGGTGGATGTTATTACCTATGTGTGATGCCTCCCTGCAGCCTGCTATAAATTGTGATCATCCTGTCAGTCGTGAATGGGCCTGTTTATTGATTGGATATTGGGCTAATCGGCTTTGGAACCCCACAAACCGTCCTTGAACTATTGATTTTTATTAGTCAATTTGTTATTGTTCCTCATTGTCAGCTAATTCTGGCTGTATTTCATTGTTTCACTTGAAGATGAGAGCAAAACAAGTGTACTAGGCAATACTGTAATGTACCAACTAATGGCCATACAACACACAATGGAGATTTACTGTATATATGGGAGAGACAGTCGCTCAGATATTCCTGGGAAGTTGTGGTGGGCAGATTTGCAGCCAGCGGGGTATTATTTGTGATATTGAAGAAGGTTTTTATCAGTTTTTCCATTTGCTCTCAGCTTTTCAAATTCACCGCACCATAATTTGCCAATAATAAGACTGAGGTTCAGCTGGTTTCTGCCCTATTTCTCTTGGAAAATGCACTTACTGGAAACAAAGAGATGCTAGAATTTAAATATTTAAGGTGGGGCAGGGTGGCTAATGTTTATAATGGCTGATATGCAGCTGAGAGTCCACAGGGCTGTTCCCCAAATTTGGGTTTGTCAGTCGACAGCTGCGGAAGCGTCCTTGAATAAATCATTTTGTTGATATTTATTCAAATGTATTGGCAGCGATGCAAAGTATGTCAAAAAGAATGAAAAGTAGTTCCTCTGGACAACAGCATGAGCAGTGCACCTAAAATGTTGATGTGATGTGTGTGTGTGTGTGCGTGTGTGTGTGTGTGTGTGTGTACATGTATAAGGGGGGAGGGGATTGTGCTTGTTGAAGCAAGGCTGAAGGCGGGTCTACTTTAGCTCTTTAAATTCAAATTAACACGAGAATCACTCCTCCATATCTCTTCCAATTTTGCAGTAATTGCGTTTCAAGCATTTTTTATTGGCTGTAATTGACGGCTGTGACACTGTATTCTGCGTTCAATAAATATTTCATGACCCATGAGAGGGAGACAAACCATTAAAAATGTATGGTAAAATGTCTAAAATGCACAGAGCCCTATGGGAAAATCAGCCGAAGATATCGGGTTTTGGCAGAGAAGTGTTCATGTGTGAGTGTTTCATTCTTGCTTTGACATGTGCAAGGTTTTGACAGATTCATACACAAACACACATGAGCACACAACCGCTGAGTATGGTCAGTTTCAGATGGTGTATCTGTTAGAGTAAAATGTGTGGCATGCCGCTGTGCTCTCTCCTGAGCTAACCAGAGAATAATTTATAATGGCTTTATTCTCTTTTATTCTCCTTGTAGAGGAAAGGGTCTCGACAGGGCCTCTCCAGCCAATTCTATATGTGCAGTATTATTCTCTCATTAATATTCAATGCTACTTTACTGCCAGAGACTTTCCGCACACAGTACACTACATCAAGTACTGCTACATTAAAAATTGACCACATTTTTATTTTTTTGATCTATACCTTGGTTAGTTCATTTATATTGGTGCTTCCGTATCTATCCATTTGTCTGTCTGTGTGTGTGTGTGTGTGTGTGTGTGTTTGTGAGTGTGTGTGTGTGTGTGTGTGTGTGTGTGTGTGTGTGTGTGTGTGTGTGTGTGTGTGTGTGTGTGTGTGTGTGTATCTATCTATCCATCTATCTATCTATCTGTCTATCTATCTGACTATCTATCCATCTATCTCCGTATCTATCTTTTCTCTCTTTTGTCATTCACCACTCACTGAATACTTGTTCATTTTTGGAAATGTATAGAATTTTCTGGCCTGAAAAATGTCACATTTTAAAAAAATTAAATAATCGGTACAAATTCATGTCAGTGTTAATGAGAATAAGTTCTTCTCTTCACATCTCTTCATGCCTTACCCCATCAATCTCTGACTTCTGTCTAACTCTCTGCCTCTACTCTTTCAGCTCCGTCTCTTGCACTCTCTGTCCATCAGTCCCTCTTTCCTCCCTTAATGCACAAGATGGCAGGATATGCGGTAGACAGCAAACCGAATGTTCATTATGTTCAAAAGCAGAATGACCGTAAACCCTGCCAACACTTGGAGGAAAGGGCCGCCCACAGTGGCTCCAGATGGAGAATGTCAAGAAAAGTTTAATTTTCTCCTCTCTTGCCTTCGACCATGGGGATGGAGGCAAAGTGGATACTGAAATATCTTGCGGGATTGGATGTGTGGATTCCGTCCTCTGGTTGCGTTGTTTTCACTTCGACTTGTGCTCCAAGTTAAAATAGTAATTAGGCAAAAATGTTTCTTATTTTAACCGACTGTGCTGGAATCTGCGAGAACACCTCTGGGAGCGGAAGATGAATCATGAAATTTTGGTTTGGCTGGGGACGTCCGGGTGTTTAACTTGGCGGTTGGGATCTGACCTTTGGCTCATGTCATCCCCTCTGTCCCGCTCAGTTTTTTCCGGCAAACCCGGCACCCAAGGCTCCAGTGTCTTCCCATAAAAAAAACATTTAGTCTGAGTGAGTCATTCGAACTCCTGTTTTGGCTTTCAGCTAATGAATTCTGGGAGTCGTATTTAATAATCTCTGCAAAATATAATTTACTTGACATTTTGAACCAAACTGAAGTACTGAGAATGAACATTCACACAATACTATTTACCAGACTGACTTGAATTGTAGAAAACGCTGTCAGAGGCGGCGCAGAACCCACACTGCTGATTCTAAAAGGATAATACTTTTTTTTTTTTTCCAAAATTTTTTTTTTTGAATTAATTGCATTTCCACGTACCTCTCAGTCGGCAGCCATCATGCCTTTTAGGGCTTCACTTCAAATGTAGGAATACTTAATATGTGTACCTCGAGCACTTTTATGAATGTTAAGTTAATGAAGGATTTTATCAATGTCTATTGGGGATAATTGTGTCTCTATATTCAGCTTCTGTAAGCTTCTGTCCTGTTTTCAAGCCTTACTAAAAATGTGGTTAGCATTTCAGTTATTCAGATTCATCGCAAGAGTTATAAGTGTCCAACCTGTTTGCACTGGATTAATAAAGATAAGTCTGGACACAGTAAGGGGTCTACTGTATGTTATCATGGAATATTCATGTGACGGCATCAGTGCCATTTTTCAATCAGTGGAGACTGTTTGCAATGGATAACAATTTCAAAAACCCAATCATTTGTTAGTGCTAATAAATGTACATGAAACAGACAGACTACTATTTTATATTTTTCCATACAACTAAGGAGGCACATATGTTTGGGTCCAATACTAGCAGATCAGGTATTGACAAGACAGTAAAATAGTAAAAGTAAATACAGTTTCTTCATCAGTGTCATTATAAAATTCAGCCATTCTTTTATCACGTACATTCATTCATTATTTTTACAAGAACTTAGTACTGGTACCGGTTTATACTGGTTTATGTGGGGCTTTTCTCTAGTTCTACATTGCCTAACATTTCCTTCAAAGTAAACAACAAAAGAGGATCAATAAAAGCATTTTATCTAATGCCCTGTTTTCATGATGACATTTTTTTTTGAAGTACCCTCCAGAAAATGCTACAAGTGACAGTTATAGTTAAATTTAGACACAAAAAACTACTTGGACAAAATTAGGGGGCACTTGTGGTCATGGGTAAAAGAAACCAACATTGATATTTGGTAGGAAATTGGGTGCAAACAGCACTGTCTAGTTAAATGCCGGGCCATCCACCTGGCCTCTTCCCCAAGAGGTTTTGCGACGCGGTACAGACAGGAAGCTACTTCCGCCTTCGCTTCAGACACAGAACAGTCATTATTTGCACAAGCGGTGACTTGTCGGCAAGCGTGGAAAAATTATAGTGCACCAGGCCTTATTGGCACTGATGGGGAGACAGCAGGTTTGATGCCTCCGGAAGGTCAGGGTGAACAGAAGCTGTACAGAAATTTGAGCCACTGTGCAATGACTGTGAACAATTGTGGGTGCAAATCATTGCAAGCCTGCATCATTACTTTTCTCCCATCTGGTTTCCATCAGAGCCTTTATAATTGACCAAATAAATTAAAGCTTGTCTGTGATATTGAGGATGCTGTATCAAATTTTGCTATTAATATTCTTTTTTTTCTCACAATTTGATACACCACAGCTTTGCGAAAAATACCCAATATTTGTTAGAGGTTCAGCCAATGGCCTTTTTGCTTCTTTTTCTGGCTGCAAGGTGAGGCCTGCAGTATAAAAGTTTTCTCTCTCTCTCTCTCTCTCGCTAACTCTGTAAATCTTTATGTCTCTCCATCTCTCTCCAGGTGTGCCCGGTAAACCTCAGATATCGGGCTTTGAGAATGCAGTGCCGGAGGGGGGCAAAGTCACCCTGACCTGCACCAGTACTGGCAGCAAACCCCCCGCCAGGCTGATCTGGTACCGCGGAGACCAGGAGCTGGAAGGTGAGAGATACAGGAGGCGTGTGGATGCTTTCTTTATGTGTTTGTGGATGTGTGTGTGTGTGTATTGTGGGGTCAGAATTGTATGCTGGACATGTCTGTTGTTGTGCTCTGGCTTGTGCTCTTGCTGGATCTGTGTGTGTGTGGTGAGGAAACTCATGGGTGTGGTTATGTGCTTGAGTGTGTGTTTGTTTGTTTGCGTCTGAGTGTGTGGCTGCAAGGATATTCTGTCGGAATGCAAGGATGTGGTTTTCGCTTGTGTACATCTGTTTGTGTCTGGATTTAAGTGTTTGTGTGATTCTGCAGTGTGTATGGGGATTTGCGAGTGTGCATGTTTATAGACGTGTAAATTTATGCGCATCATGTATCAGTGTTGTTGAATGTAGTGCGTGTGTGTGTGTGTGTGTGTGTGTGTGTGTGTGTGTGTGTGTGTGTGTGTGTGTGTGTGTGTGTGTGTGTGTGTGTGTGTGTGTGTGTGTGTGTGTGTACGTGTATGATCACGCTGTGTGTGTGTGTGTGTATTGTGTCCTTGCCACGTAGCCTGCTGTCTCTCTGCGTGCCCTAAACCTGTGCCTGCATACAGTATATGTGTGTGTGTGTGTGCAAGTGCCAGGGCATGCTGCTTGTGTGCGTGAGATCAGAAACATGCTGCGAGTGTGTTTGCGTGTTTGCGTTTGTGCCCTTCTTTCCAATCATTCCTTCATGCCCTGATCCTGTCAATTTGTGCCTATGCATGTATCCAGGAACTGTGTATGTGTTTTCTGTTATTGTTGATGCAGAGTGTATTCTTGCAAGTGTGTGTGTGTGTGTGTGTGTGTGTGTGTGTGTGTGTGTGTGTGTGCGTGTCATCTGTTGAGCTGCAACATATCTGCAACTGGGAGTGACACAACAGAGAGCGAGAGATAGCGTGGGTCGGATCTAGCCAGGGATAACGACAGAATCCAGCAATAAAAGGCAGGGCGGAGGAGAGGATGAAGGGATGAGGTCGAACAGAGAAACGGAGATAGAGAGAGCTTTGCATGAGGTCAGACTGACTGGTCCTTTGTTTCAGATAAATGGGAGAAATGAGCAGGGAAGAAAAAGGGAGCGCAGAGAGGATGTCATGAGAGGACAAATTAACCAGCTTTTTTCTCACAGATAAATCAAAAATCAAGGAGACGATTGGCAGGCTCTGACTCACGCCAGTGGTATTGGCAGTGGTAACGTTTCTCCACATTACAACCATGTTTCCCATAAACCCCCCCACTCCTTGTTGCCTAATCAGTCAGAGGTTTTCTGTTTTACTTGACACAGCAGAGCAAACATGTTGAAAGTGTTGTTTCTGTCGCCCTTTCGCTCCTTCCACCATCTGCCTTCACTAGAAACTCTATAAGCTTTAAACTATGTTTGTACTGGAAGAACAGCGCCCTCTGTCCTTCTGCAAAGCTCTGCAGCAGATGTCCTACCAAATCCTACTCAGTGTAAACTGCAGTGTTTTCAGCGTTCTTTTCTATGGTAATTATACTAATATAATATGATGATATAATATGATAATGATTTATGGATGTGAAAATGCTTTACTCGGGCTTTGTAATGCAAAAAGGCCCATCTTGTGTCTTGATGCCTTGGCAGTGTTAGTGTTTTCCTATAATTATGGATTGAAATGAATCGAAAGAATGGACTAAAGCTACAAAGAGGAGGAATGGGAGAGCTGCCCGCCTGAGGACAGATTATCTGATTTTTTTGTTAGAGCTGAACCAAAGAAAGGAGACAGAGGGAAAGAGGAGCCTGGAGATTGTTGCTTTTTAGAATGATTGGATTTCTGTTTAAAGGGTTAGTTCATCCAAAATACAAGAAGATGTGTTTTTCTTCTTACTTTCAACGGCATTTAGCCTCACAGATAGTTTTGTTATTATTTTGGCCAGGTTTTAAGATATCCAAGTCTTTAGTTTAAGTTAAAAAAAAATTCACCGGCAACATATCTTTCCAGAAACAATGTTTTGTTTATTCTGGATCATTCACGGACCTTACTGTGGAGATTCGATAGGAATTACCTCTGCTAAAGAAATCGTCCTTACCCCAGGCATTATATTTATATGGGACATATCAGCACATCATGATTTGCATTCAGCGTCAGTGCATTCAGTGCCATTGCAGAGAATAATGTGCCTTTTATGTAGCAAGATGAAAAAGTAAAAGGGAACTGGATGGGCAAGTAGCGAATCCGACTTTTACGCAGGAAACCAAAGTTTGCATCCTGTCACAGACCTACAATTAGTCTTTGCTTACTTTTCACTACCACCACAGTTTTTCTCCAACCTTAAAGGTGCTATATGTAAAATTTTTTGTCTCACTACACAGCCAACGTTAGCATTATCAGCTGTCTACCTAGTAGTGTAGAAGAGGTGTTGCAAGTTCAGCATCAACCTTCATTCCTTCACTAGCCCAGAGCTGTCCGGAGCAGTGGAAAGCAACGTCAGCGTTAACCCTTGTCTTTTTCTCCTACTGTAGTTAGGATGATAACCCGTTAGCCCCGGCCCATCCAGTCTCGTAACACTACTTTGTGATACTGAGTCACTGTAGCATCCGGTCTGCCCTCAGTCCCGCATGAGAGGTTGAGGAAGTAGCGGCACTCAGAGGGTGTATTCTAACCTCTTGTCTTGTAAACGCAACGATGGCTGAAGCTCTTGGCAAATGACTGTTATCACCACCCGCTCCCCAAACCATGTTTGTTGGCAGAGAAAAATTACGTATATCGCTTTTAACAAAATGTTTTAGTGGCCTACCCTTAACCATACATTCGAGGGGTACTCCGGCAAATTGATAGCGCACATCCATAAAGTTAGACGAATCACAAAGGAACAGATTTGAAAAGCAGTGGTCAAAATTGAATCATCAAGGGCCCTGACTTTTAGTCCCTACTATGGGTCAAGTTCCAAAAAACACCGGATCCTACACTTGCCATGACGCAGCCTGACAGCATCTTTCGTTAGAGTTTCCCTGTCTGGTGAAGTTCCTTGTCTCTGAAACGCCATTCATCAGTTTCTAATGCAGGCTTTCTGTTAGAAATGTGTAGTGTCTAAGCCTAAATAATAACTGATGACATCAGCAGGATCATTTTTCCAGACTTTCGAAATTGCCCTCAGGAGCCACAGAAGACGTTACACAACTGTGGTAAAGTAACACTATGTATAAAATTAGCGGAATGCCCCTTTAGCCATAGTTTGTATGCCATAACCATGGTATTTTCCATTGCCATGCAATTTTTTTAAACGTTAGCATTGAATGTTAATAAAAAAATACACTGAACATAGTGCAAGGTTTCGCTGAATCAACTTTCTTATCTGGTACTAGAGTTGCATCCAAAGTGACAGGGACATTGGCAACACGATGTGAAAGATGGTGTGTTCGAAGCTTCGCCCAGCCCTTCTGACATCGCTCACCTCCAAACAGTCATTATTGGAATGACGCACACACACACACACACACACACAGACACACACACACACCTCCGAGTTAACACACAAACACTGGTAATGCACAGATGATAATCACGGATACAGACTGTCACACGGCGCTCATCTCCAGCTTGATAGCGGAAGAGCAGCTCGGGTCAGTGTGCTATTATCACAGCTTCTCATTCATGCAGTTGCGGTCTGTGTGTGTGAATGTGTGTCTGTGTGTGTTGGAAAGATGAGCCCATAGACTGCTGCTCAGCACTGCCTCTCTGCCAGCTTCACTGACAGTAAAAGGAGAGAAAGAGAGAGAGAGCGAGAGGAATGAGGGCGACACAGATGTAGACAGTGTGTGTGTGTGTGTGTGTGTGAGAGAGAGAGAGACAGAGAGAGAGAGAGAGAGATGCCTTGTATCATGAAAGTGACAGTGAGGGGCTTCTGAGAAAACAGTGAACAGAGAGGGAGTGAGTGAATGAGCGCGAGTGTGTGTGCTTGCATAAAAATAGACGGAGCAACTGCGAGGATACTGATGGAAGCTGTAAAGACAGAAGAGGAAGACTGAGGGAGGAAGAGAGAGCAGTAGGGGAATTAGGAAAACCACAGAAGAAGAAGCGAGTCAGCTTTGCAGCTGAGTCGGAGAGAGTGAAGCAAAGGGGGACCGGTTTTAAAGAAGAGGGGACTGGAGAGCGCAACAGGAGAGAAGGGAGAAAACGGAGGGAAGGCTGACGAAATGGAGAGAGAAATCCGGAAAGAGGATTTAGATAGAGAGAGCAGGGAGACGAGGGGAGACGGAGAATGAGAGAGAGTGCGGGAAAGGGAGTGGTAATTGAGAAGAATGAAAGGCTAAAAGCTTTGAAGACTGTATTAGTTGTACTGTGTGAAAGGGCTATGGATCATTTAGTGACATCGATGTATTGGATTGGGGATAATGGGGATTTATGGTGGCACTTAAGGCCATACCGGCTGAATACCGGGCCAAATTGTCATAATGCAGGACACGGGGCAGATGGCAAAGGGTACCTGGGCGTGTGTCCATATGGAGCAATGTAGTGTACGAGACAAGACAGAATTAGACAGTGTTGGAAGAAATGCTCTGATCCTTCGCTGAGCTCAATGTAAAAAATACCTCTTCACAAGTAAAAGTCCAGCATTTAAAATTCAAAAGTATCAAAAAGTAATACGGCTCATACCGCAGAATGACACACCTGAGATTTGCAGCAGAGAGGATGACATGAAGTAGCTTTGAGATGTAGAGGATGTCGGGGCAGGATGTAAGATTGAGAGATTTGTCGTTTACAGCCTTTCAGAAATCAATAAATTAAAGTCAGTTCAACCACAGTCAGAGCACTGTGGGAAATGGAACACATCTAGGGCCGTAATGCTAATTTTCTTTATTGATGAATCTGTCACATTTTTTTGATTAATCGGTTAAAATTAGTCTATAAAGTGTCAGGAAATAGTGAAAAATGTCAGTCAGACGTTCCCAAAACTCCGAGTGACATCTTTAAATTGCTTGTTATGCGTGACCAACAGTACAGAACCGAAAAATATATAAAACAAGGAAAAAGCAATACAGTACGTACATAAAGAGCACGGTATTCCCATCCGAAATTTAGTGGAGTCAAAGTCAAATGTATAAGACAATGGAAATATTCAGGTAAAGTACATGCAACTCACAATTATACTTAGATACAGTACTTGAATAAAGGTACTAAGTCACCTCCCGCCATGGGAAATAAATGCAGTAGAGACAGACATATTAAGACATAACACAAATCATTTCTGGCAGCTATGTAATCCAGTAACAGGACTAATTTAGGCTTTCCAAATTAGATGACCTCATATGAATGCTCAAGAGTTCATAGAGTGCCTTCATTGGCCGTAATCCGATTTAAGCTTAAAAGTGATGACTGTTTTGATTATTTTAAAACCTTCCCCTTATCCAGGGAAGAAGGGCTTTTGCTGAGCATGCACAGCGGTGTTAAGCCATGCTTTACGGTCCGCTCACAGATACACGTTTCCACACCTCTGAGATGCCAAGTAGCAGCAGAGCTTTCTACTTATGGCGACTGAGCAGCTCCACTGGAGTAGCCTGGGGTTAAGCGCTTTGTTCGGCTGGCGAAGTTGTTGAATATTAAGGAGCAGTTTTACTCACTCATTCGCTTTGCTTTCCCACAGTGGTTCAACTGGTCTTTTTTTTTCATCCAGAATAGGGCAGCAACCCATCACGATTCATACGGTAACATTCTTTAAATTCTGTGTGCTACATTAGGACATTTTGTAAATTTAAAACATGATATTTAGGGAGGATTATTTCACGCACAAATTGAAATGTTTGAAGAATTTCCTCAGCCCAGGTGACTGTTACAAATTTTAAGTAGTCTAAACTGCTTTATTTTTTTATTTTTTTTGTCGTTTCTCACAAGATGCCACACAGTTGAATGTTTAAAAACAAGTGGAAATATCTCACTGGCAGTTTTCATTTCTTTAATTATAAAATCAACATTTTACATCCCATTATTTGGCTACAAGATTTTATTACACTAATAGATTAACTGACTAATTGTTTCAGCTCTAATCCAGACCTTATCGACACAAGCACACTTCTCCAGCCTTAATAGCCCAAACAAACTGGTCGCAGTAATTGCTGCATCTAGTCGTTTGATTCTCCTAATATGATTATTTTATGGTGGATTGTACGCTTGAGGGTTGAAGCATCAGCAGCACCAGCACCTCATCTACATCGCATTACCACCTTGGGGGAAGTTAGTCTCACGGATGTGAAGATTGCCCACCTTTTCATTCGAGGGATAGGAGTTTTATAGAAAAATACAGGAATCCCATTAAATTTTTTATGGTGCTGGAGCATAGTCAAGCTTAAATATTGAAGATGAGAAGCGCTGCACACACTTCAACTGGGAAAATATAACTGAATATTAATATTTTAATTTTTAATGATTTATCAGTCATAAAAATCATAACTTTGATGATATGATATATGTTTGTAATGATTTGGTATTTTTTTGAACTGTTGTAAATGTTTGCACTGTATTTAATAGTAACGAGTGGTGAGGCAATGACACAAAAAACTGATACACTAAATTGACCATACGTGATGACTTAAGAATGTAGACTGAAGTTTGGTGTTTAGATAAACAAATGTGTGGAGGAATGAGTAGCAGTGTGCAGCCCTCTCTTTTTTAGTAATTAAGTTCTTTAAGTAGGTTTAAATAAAACCAAATTCACTTATCAAAAACTAGTAGTTTTGTACTATTTATACTGTATCTACGATTCTCTGCAAATATGGTTTTCATTTATACCGATGGATGTGTGCGGTTTCCTTTATATTTAACACTGAACAACCATCATTTTTCACACTTTTATTTTTACCACGACACCATCACCTCTACGTCATATTATCTGTTGAGTGGTCTAGGGTCTACAGTCTGCTTGTTATGTATAGATGGAGACCCAGCTCGTTCATTAGGTTGAGTGTACGCGTATTGAGTGTAAATTAAACCTGCATTAACACTGGGTGTTTTTTTGGCTGCACCCAACAGTGATATACATTACCAGCTCATAAAGAAGATATGTGGAACGTGTCACATAACGTGCCTATTTAAAAAAATCCAGCGGATATGGAGAAGTATTAGCTTTCATTTGGAGTCATGTTTGTGTCCACCTGATGAATGCAAGTCCAACATTGACCCTCTTTTAGCTCTGTCTTTGGTCTACACCAACTCCTGAGGGAAATGTCTGGCTCCCTAGCTGCTAAACGCTCCACCATGTTCGTTAGCTAGTCTCTAATTTTGTCTGTCTGGGTTAGACAAATAAGGGGGTCAGTTTTGATAACAGTGGGGTTATCAAAACTGAAAAACAGCTGCCTGCTGCAGCTGGAAATAATGCTAAGAGAGTGGCAAGAGTGAAGTGAAACAGTAAGGTCGCAAGTTGGAAAACCAAAACACTGAGTTGAAAAACAATGAAAAGCTCTGTAGAGCTTTGGGAACTTTAGAGCCATGCGAGTCCGTCTTGGTTAATCCTTACGAATAATCCCTTTCACGTAGTCATATACTGTAAAGCATTGTTAATTATATACAGATTTTGATTATAGCCACCCAAATTATATCTGTCTATGCAGATAGTTTTCATTTTATTTGTCCAGGTTTTGAGATTTGTCTCTCTACCCCAATACAGTGGTGAAGAATAGAATTTTGCCTTTGGTGCTCACAGCATTGAAAACTGTTTTTAAAACAATCAACTTCTGTTTCCAGAAACAACATCTGGGTTACTCTGGCTGATCCGCAAAAATACAGAGGGAACAGTTTTAATCGGAACTAACAGATAAATAGTCCCTAGTATGAAACAGACCCTCTTTCTGGTGAGAGATGTGAATGTTGAAATTATCAAATGCATTTTTCAATGCTGCGTGCACCACAATTGAAATTCCGTTTATCTCTATTGTATGAGGTTGGAGACAAGAATCTCATAGACAAATATCTGAAAACCTGGAAAAACCAAAAAAAAAAAGATCTGCATTACTAAAATATGTATATATTTTTGTTATTTAGATGAACTGACCCTTTAAGAGGTAGAATCTCTCAGTTTGTATGGAATGTAGTGTAACGCAACCTGTTACCGCTCTACGGTCCGATTTTCTTGTTCCTCTGCTTGCAGCAGCTGACATTCAAGTCTACCCTGATGATCTAATTATGAACTGAGGAAATGTGAATTACGCGTAAATGTCCATCACTGCTGTCTTGGGAATAACCACTTAAATTGATTGCATCACATTTTTTCCGTAATGAACATGCTGAGTCAGTTCCACGCCCCCATCGTGCCTGGAAAACGTATTAAAACTCAATTGTATGATTTCGAAAACGCTGTCAGTGAGTAAACAAACAGGGTTTCTTCATTCCCTGGTCTGGTTTTTGAGATCCATGTCTTTGTGTGCAGAGAGAGAGGGAGAGAGACGGCGACGAAAAGGCTCCTCTGAGTGGCGTAGGATTTTTGAAATGCACCTGGAAAGTAAACTAATTTTCTCTGCGGGTCAGAGGACTGTTTATGGTAATAAAATGAGAGATGTCATTAGATTCAGTGGTATTTGAAGAGTTCTCTGGAGGGGGAGGGGTAGGAGGCGGAGGAGGAGGCAACTCTAATATCTGTGTGTTTGAGTGAATGAAAGAGTGAGACAGGGGGAAAAGTGTGTGTGCAAAAGTGTGGGTTTTCCAATCTGCTTCTCTGCCACTATCTCTGTCTCCTCTGTGTATATGGTATTCATGAGCTTGACCTACATGCGGCCATGCTTCTGTGTGCATGTGTGAATGTTTGCATGTGTCAGTCCAGGCAGGAGAAAGTGATAAGGTTCTGGCACTCTTTCCCAGATTCACCAACCACTTTCACGGTCTGACCACCCGGTTTGATATTTTCCCCTACAACGGAGTGCAGTCTCCGGATGACAGTCTCCACTGTGTTTATGCTTTCATAATGTGTCTAACTGTAGTGCTGTTGCTGCCGTTAGCTGTTGTTGCTGCCGTTCAGACCCACTTACACCTGCCCAGTTCTTCTTCTTCTTCTTCTTTCTATACTGCACAGACTGCGAGTGGCTGCTGCCAGAAATTTAAAATAAAGGAAAGAAAGAGAAACAACAGCAAATGGAAAAGTGTGTTTCAGAAAAACTGTGCATATCATTGCTTAAAACTAACATCATAAAAAACAGACCTGTTTAAACAGACCACTCTAAGTAACAAAATATTGCTGCAACAGATTGCGGTTAAGATGCTGTAGATTTTCTTTACTTGCCAGAATAAAAATTTGTTCTTGGGTTTTATATCATGTGAAATGCAAATGCTGTCTCCTAAGCAACGTTGAGCAGGCAAGTCCAAAGAAAGCTGGACCTAGTGTTAGATCTTTAGTGTCTCTTGTCCCTTTGGTGTCCTTCAGCATGAAACATCACAGGCTGGCCTGGTTAGTAGATGTGAGCTCGCTGTGTGCTGTTTACTGATGTTACATTACAGGGGGTTCTGGGTACTGAGGGGAATTTTCACTTAACTCCTTTGGAGCCGCACACATGCGACAATTACTTTTGAGGATCACATGAAGTAGATTTGAGACTGAAATTTTCTTTACATGTTTCCACATGAACCAGGATGTGTCAGCAGGATGTAAGACCGAGAGGATTTGAAAACGACTGTTACCACAAGCTCACACACTCTGGGCTTGTTATTTGTACCCTTTTAGAAGTCAGTAAATTCAGTTTAATTGAGGTACTAATATTTGAGACATGGTTTCATGGATTCATTGATTCATCTGAAGATTGTTTTTTTTTTGATTAACGGACAAACAGTATAGTCTGAAATGCCCATCACAGTTACCCAGACACCAAGACGATATCTTCAAAATACTTTTTTTTTCTGACCAAAAATCCAAAGGTATTCAATGTACAGTGGTATACAACAGAGAAATTCAGCAAATCCTCACAGTTTAGAAGCTGGGACCAGTGAGTTTTCTGGTAGTTTAACTTGATTAATGACTTAGGACGTCTATCAGCTATAACAATTTTTGTAATAAATTTTTGTTGATCGACTAATGGATTAATCCTTTCTGCTTTAAACGGATTTTTGGCAGACTAAGAGAAAAACACACATCTGACTCCTGTTACTCCTGCCAAACCTGGGTACCTTGAAGACAAAGAGAGACCTGCAGGTTTTGTTGTAAAGGAAAGTTTTATCGGATATTAGGATTGTACATTTCACGGAATGAGTCGGAAGGAAAAAAGTTAACCTTTTAGGGGGAGAAAAGGTATGATATTGCTATAAAAATGTATGGAAATGCATTGTTAGACATACAGCATATGTGGCATATAATGACAGATAGCAGAACAAAACACCCAAAGGCTCAAGGTAACTGCACGGAAAAGGCATTTTTCATTTAACAGGAACGAATGTGGATCATTGCACTTCTGTACAGTTCGACAACATGAAACCACCACATCCTATTACAGTCGAGAGTATTTTTCTGCGTCATAGCTTCCATGTTTAGTATTTTTTTTAATCCATGTTCTACTAGGCCCTGGTTAAGATGCAGACGCCTTCCTCTTGACTGTCCCCTCCCCTCTCGTCCCTCTACACCTCAGGGCGTCCAGACGTGGTGGAGCCCGTTCCAGACGATCCCACGTACAACGTGAGCAGCGAGCTAACCCTGGAGGTTAGCCGCAACGACGACAACACCTTCATCACCTGCGCCGTCGACCATCCCTCTCTCGCCCCGGGGGACAAGAGGAGCGAGCAGGCTCTGCGGGTGTTGTGTGAGTCAACTGGGAAAGGGGGGAGAAGTGGTGAGAGAGGGCAGACAGAGAAAGCCGGGGGAAAAGAGGTGGATTAGAGGACAGACAGATGTTACAGGGAGATGTAAGGTAAAAACCTCAAATTGCTCTGGTTTGTATTACTGCTTCTCGCTCCTCTTTTACTGAGCAGTATAGTCACATTTCCCCCCGTTTGCTGTTTGGCCTCTGCGCCACTAATTTCACACTGGCTACCTGTAATAATGACCACACAGGAACTCAACCTTCCACTGCTGGTGCATTGTCCAGATTTGAGTCACAGTGGATGGGAAGAGCAGGTTATCGTCTAAAATTAAACTATAAGTGGAGCCAGGTGGGACTCTGTGCTGGTGCTGCCACCCTGTGGGTGAACTGCTGGTTCGGCGTCGTCGAGGGAAAGTGATGTCGTTGTGTAAGGGGTTATGTCATTGTAGGAGGCCCAGAGATGGCGACGCCTACACGATTGCAGATGGGAGTAGATGGAGACAGGGATGAATGAGACTGTCGGTGCTATATGCACGTCTGTACGGTTAAGAGTTCTATGTTATGTAACTATACTCTGTGTGTGTCTGTGTGTGTGTGTGTGTGTGTGTGTGTGTGTGTGTGTGTGTGTGTGTGTGTGTGTGTGTGTGTGTGTGTGTGTGTGTGTGTGTGTGTGTGTGTGTGTGTGTTTGTTTGTCTTCCACTTACAGATTCCCCTAATGTGGTGATCCATCCTGAGAGCGATTTGCCCAGAGAGGGGGAGAAGTTTTATCTCGAGTGTTTGGGCAACGGCAACCCAGAGTAAGACACACACACACGCACACACACACACACACACACACACACACACCTCACTCACACCGTACCTGCCTCTATTCATGTATATACACAGACTTCACTGTCTTAAACACAGTACTAACACCACATGCACACCTACACAGATACACAATTACAAACCCCTGATCTAAGGTACATCGCTTTTACAACGGCACAATTATTGGTTTGTTTATTGATATCAAATACAACTTCAAGGGATTAAATAAAAACATCATTTCCAAACAACGTCGTTTATACATTACGAGTGAGTAATATTACTAAACAACATTGGTCATTGGCAGATTGCAATATAACTAGGGCTTTCTTGTTTGTGCCAATAAATAGTGAAATAAAATCATTTGATTTATGCCCTCATTTTACAGGAATCTCAAGTTAGTGGACGTAATAGTACAAGTGGTACATTCTCTATGAAGGAGCCAAACCAGCATGTGGCTTGTCTGTGTGAGGACAGATGATAAATGAGCTTCAGTAAAGGGTTTAATGTTTGTTCACTGTGAATGGACCAACAAGTTCTCTTACCTTAATTACTAAAAATGTCTGTCAGCGCTAACCTCTATGGTTAAGATCTAGTTAGGTTACTACGCTAACTACCTAACTACTTGGTTATGGTAAGGGAAAGATGGTTGTCATGGCTAGAAGAAACCAGCGCTGGCTGTTGGAGGGAGGTGCCACTGTGTTTGGTGTCAGACACTTTTTGAGATGCTATGAAAACATACTATATTATTGTTATATTTTTAGAGTTTGGAGCTATGACTGATGCTGCCATTTCTTTCGAGTAAGGACAGTTTCAGATGGGAGTTTCAGTTTCAGGTTTTATGTACTGTTTAAATAAACTGTTCAATAAACTGGTCAGGTTGGGTTGTTACAGTCCTTGGTCTAATCCAAGCTTTTACCCTGGTCATACAGAGGCTCTCGGTATATTTTAGAGACACTTTAGACCAGCATACAAATGGAGGAGACATGTGTAAACAAACCCACGTTTAGTTACTTGAATAGGCGTCAAATTACTTGTCAGGCACACAATTGTAAAACACACATATATCCTACACCTACAGGCTGCATGTTCAGGTAACAGCACTGAAAGTCTGCACATACACACAGAAACACACTTGCAAGCAATCGCACATTAATTTGTTCAATTTCTGACACCCTCTCGTGCAGGTAGTCACTTGTTCAAACATGACACTCACATAAGCACACACAGGCACAGTTAGCAAAAACACCTGCTTCTACAAGCTCTCGTCTGTTCACTGATACAGTGTGTACACAATTTGTCTGATACTCACAGGCACACGCACACACACACACACACACACACACAAACAAACTGCAACCCGTGTCTTAAATCCTGCCCACACAAATACACTCTTTCACCTGGCCTTTCTGCATTATAGATGAACCTCCAGCCAACCAGCCCTATTGATCCACTGTCCTCCCATCCTCCTCCCACTGTCCTCCCCTCCCCGGCTCCCTCCATCCCTCCCATCCTCCTCCCACTGTCCTCCCATCCTCCTCCCACTGTCCTCCCATCCTCCTCCCACTGTCCTCCCATCCTCCTCCCACTGTCCTCCCATCCTCCTCCCACTGTCCTCCCATCCTCCTCCCACTGTCCTCCCATCCTCCTCCCACTGTCCTCCCATCCTCCTCCCACTGTCCTCCCATCCTCCTCCCACTGTCCTCCCATCCTCCTCCCACTGTCCTCCCATCCTCCTCCCACTGTCCTCCCATCCTCCTCCCACTGTCCTCCCATCCTCCTCCCACTGTCCTCCCATCCTCCTCCCACTGTCCTCCCATCCTCCTCCCACTGTCCTCCCATCCTCCTCCCACTGTCCTCCCATCCTCCTCCCACTGTCCTCCCATCCTCCTCCCACTGTCCTCCCATCCTCCTCCCACTGTCCTCCCATCCTCCTCCCACTGTCCTCCCATCCTCCTCCCACTGTCCTCCCATCCTCCTCCCACTGTCCTCCCATCCTCCTCCCACTGTCCTCCCATCCTCCTCCCACTGTCCTCCCATCCTCCTCCCACTGTCCTCCCATCCTCCTCCCACTGTCCTCCCATCCTCCTCCCACTGTCCTCCCATCCTCCTCCCACTGTCCTCCCATCCTCCTCCCACTGTCCTCCCATCCTCCTCCCACTGTCCTCCCATCCTCCTCCCACTGTCCTCCCATCCTCCTCCCACTGTCCTCCCATCCTCCTCCCACTGTCCTCCCATCCTCCTCCCACTGTCCTCCCATCCTCCTCCCACTGTCCTCCCATCCTCCTCCCACTGTCCTCCCATCCTCCTCCCACTGTCCTCCCATCCTCCTCCCACTGTCCTCCCATCCTCCTCCCACTGTCCTCCCATCCTCCTCCCACTGTCCTCCCATCCTCCTCCCACTGTCCTCCCATCCTCCTCCCACTGTCCTCCCATCCTCCTCCCACTGTCCTCCCATCCTCCTCCCACTGTCCTCCCATCCTCCTCCCACTGTCCTCCCATCCTCCTCCCACTGTCCTCCCATCCTCCTCCCACTGTCCTCCCATCCTCCTCCCACTGTCCTCCCATCCTCCTCCCACTGTCCTCCCATCCTCCTCCCACTGTCCTCCCATCCTCCTCCCACTGTCCTCCCATCCTCCTCCCACTGTCCTCCCATCCTCCTCCCACTGTCCTCCCATCCTCCTCCCACTGTCCTCCCATCCTCCTCCCACTGTCCTCCCATCCTCCTCCCACTGTCCTCCCATCCTCCTCCCACTGTCCTCCCATCCTCCTCCCACTGTCCTCCCATCCTCCTCCCACTGTCCTCCCATCCTCCTCCCACTGTCCTCCCATCCTCCTCCCACTGTCCTCCCATCCTCCTCCCACTGTCCTCCCATCCTCCTCCCACTGTCCTCCCTCCTAACTACTTGGTTATGGTAAGGGAAAGATGGTTGTCATGGCTAGAAGAAACCAGCGCTGGCTGTTGGAGGGAGGTGCCACTGTGTGTGGTGTCAGACACTTTTTGAGATGCTATGAAAACATACTATATTATTGTTATATATTTTTGAGAGTTTGGAGATATGACTGATGCTGCCATTTCTTTCGAGTAAGGACAGTTTCAGATGGGAGTTTCAGTTTCAGGTTTTATGTACTGTTTAAATAAACTGTTCAATAAACTGGTCAGGTTGGGTTGTTACAGTCCTTGGTCTAATCCAAGCTTTTACCCTGGTCATACAGAGGCTCTCGGTATATTTTAGAGACACTTCAGACCAGCATACAAATGGAGGAGACACATGTGTAAACAAACCCACGTTTAGTTACTTGAATAGGCGTCAAATTACTTGTCAGGCACACAATTGTAAAACACACATATATCCTACACCTACAGGCTGCATGTTCAGGTAACAGCACTGAAAGTCTGCACATACACACAGAAACACACTTGCAAGCAATCGCACATTAATTTGTTCAATTTCTGACACCCTCTCGTGCAGGTAGTCACTTGTTCAAACATGACACTCACATAAGCACACACAGGCACAGTTAGCAAAAACACCTGCTTCTACAAGCTCTCGTCTGTTCACTGATACAGTGTGTACACAATTTGTCTGATACTCACAGGCACACGCACACACACACACACACACACAAACAAACTGCAACCCGTGTCTTAAATCCTGCCCACACAAATACACTCTTTCACCTGGCCTTTCTGCATTATAGATGAACCTCCAGCCAACCAGCCCTATTGATCCACTGTCCTCCCATCCTCCTCCCACTGTCCTCCCCTCCCCGGCTCCCTCCATCCCTCCATCATCGGGTATCTCTCCGCTGCTGTGTCACTCACAGCTCGTTCGCCTCTCTCCGTCTTGTCACGACGGCTCCCTGCCCGACTCATCATCCTCCTCTTCTCCCCGTCCTTTCCTATAACTCTCCACTATCTCTCCCCACACCTTTTCCCTCTAAACTCCCCTGCCATCCTCCTCCTCCTCCTCCTCCTCTTCTTCCCGCGTTGCTCTCCTATCACCTCCTGCCTTCTACCCTCACTCCCCCTGTCAGCTCATCACAGGATGGCCTGGAATAAGAGTAGCCAGTTAGTTTGATTGGCGGGTGGAACAGACAGGGGACAGGGGAGAAGGAGGTTACTGTCATCGCATGTACGTGATTTAACAGCAAAGGAGTCGATAAATTATAGACAGGAGAAAAGCAAGGCATGAACAGTGGGCCACTGCTGGGGGTTCGATTCTCATGGGGACCTCCTATGCTGGAAACAATTTTTTTGTGAGACATTTAGACACTGTGGATGAAGGCATCCATTAAATGATGTACTGTATGTTCTGTATATGAAATAGTCTTGTTCTATGGTAATAAATGGTTACATGCAGTTCAAAATGGCCCTGACAATGCAAGGGTTCAGGATTCAGCTCCCACTGGGATCACCCATTCTAAAAATGCACTTAAGTCATAGTACATGGAGAACCTTTAGATAAAAGCGTCTGCTGAGTGGCAAAGGCTATATTTAAAAAAAAAAAAAAAACAAAGCTACAGAGGAAGAGAAGAGAGAAACAGTGAGACCGAGGTAAAAAAAAATGACAGGGGAAGGAGAGGTAGAAAAGGAAGGAAAACAATCCAACGGGAGAGGGAAAGGTAGAGGGAAGCGGACAGAAAGTGTGGGCGGAGGGGAAGCAGAAAGATTTGGTGACAAGCACCGAATGACTTAGACAGAAAGAGGGCGAGCAAACGAAAGTCAGTGTGTGTGTGTGCGTGCGTGCATGTGTGAGACAGGGTGAGAAAGGGGGAATCGTGCTCAGTTATGTGCACCGCCGCTTGTGGATGAGCTAGTGTCCAATCAAATCAGATACAGGTTGCCCCTGCAGCTGTCAGTCAGAGCCCAATCACCGCGACGGCACCTTTCCTCCGTCACACCCAGCCACTCAGCTCCCTCTCCTCCTCCTGAGCTGCCCTCCCCAAACAAAATCAATGAATGTCACACTCCATTCCGTGGCACACACTTCTCTGCTCTTCGTGGTCACATCCTGTCAGGTTCAAAACAATAACTCACCGGATCAAACTCTCTACTGTGTTTCCTCCTTCCTGGTGGCAAGCGCTTTTTAATAAATGAGAAAGGGATTTTTGTTCTACATTCTATTATATATCCCATCTATTTAATCAGCACGGCTGGGGAGTGCTCACAATCACATCACATTTCTGCTCTAGAAGTCATTTAACGAAGTTAAACTCCCCAAGACTGTTCACTTAACACACTTACAACTAAAAAGCCTTGCATAACTTTGACTCATTGCGTACAAGCTTCCTCATGTGTGCAAGGTCATGGCCAAGATTAGAAAACAGCAGGTGACATGTGAAAGGATCACAGTAATCTGTAACCCGTTAAAGGGTAAGGCTGGCCATATTCTATACTTTTCTTCCTGTCAACAAATCCCACAAATTGACTAAAACCAACAGCGAATTAAAGCTACTAACCAGTATTCCCTGTGCGGCCAAGGCTGATAAGGTTTATTCATCTGTGCCACAGAGCTTCAGTGTTGTCCAAACACTTTTAAAAACACATCAGTGGGGCACATCATTGCACTCGATGACCCGTTCCTTCTTATGGGCACTCTTGCTCATTTTGATGCCGTCCTGCTTCCATAAATACTCGCCATTGCACCAAAAGCGTATTAATCCAAAGCTCAAAATGGTTCCCAGCAAATGCACTTATTACTCCTGTTTGAGTTACCTTTGCTGGTGCCCAGCTGAATTACTGAGCCTTTTTGTTCATCAAATTAGATACAGTATGTGTGACCCATCTTTAAACAATCAATTGTTTGTTTTTTTGGCCACTTGGGGACAGTAAAATATGCTGTAATCAAAAAATGATTACCTTACAAAATTGTTATGGCAAACCTGTTAGCAAACAGTGGTGTATTTACTTCTCTAGCAGACAAAGAGCAACATTAGCATTCAGTTGGAGTCATGTTTGTGTCCACCTGGTGAATTTATCTCCAGTATTAACTCTTTTAGCTCCCTTTTGGTCTCTACCAACTCTAGAGGAAAGTATCTGGCTCTTTAGCAGTTAAATGCTCCACTTTCTTCAATGGCTAGACGCTGACTTTGTCTATGTGCTGTTTGGTGCTGGAAAGGGAGTGACAGTGGTTGGCTGCCTGCTGTGTCTGGAAACTATGCCGATAAGAGCTGACTGAATCAAAATAGTTAAGGTGCGGGTTGTAAAATGAAAAACAGTGAGCTGACAAAAAGCTGAAAAACTCTGTAGTGCTGAGGAGAACTGAAAAGCCAGGTGATGATACAGTTCACCAATTGTTTAGATAGAAATATTGATTAAAGCTGCTTTAAATGAGTCCAATTTCTGTAGAAACCAATGGCCTTTGGACTGAGTGCCGCATAGACTAGGTAGGGAAGCCAGAAAGTAATGAGAGTTGGACTAATGCATTGTCGTTGTTCTCTGGGATTTGATGAAGAGAAAAACAATATAAAACAGCAGAAGATTTATCCTTTAATTATCTTTAACTATAAAAATAATGATCAGATGACTACTACTGTGTACTGGATGTGTTACAAAGTGTTGGATTTCTCAGATTTTAGATATTAGCATAGATTAACACATTTTATATTATTAATATTAGCAAAAAGACCCAAAAGCTCATTCTTTACGATGTTAATGATTACAGCTGCGAGAAAAAGGAATATGCAGCACCAGAGTGCCCATAATTGCTATTAAGAATGTCTTCAAGCGTATCATGCCTTTTGTACAGTGTTTACCGATGCATGCGTGCTAATAGAAAAGTTTCCACCTAAGCAGAGCTCAGAGCCAAGAATAAAACACAGGACACATGATGGGCATTATCAGCATGGTCTGACCAATGAGCTGTCTGCACTTAAACTCCCTGCTGTATAACAGAGATTGACTTTAGAGCATTATCTTTAATAACACTACACGAGTTACAGCCTGTAATTGCGAAGCTAATTGTTCAGTTAATTGTGTATTAACTAGCATTTGGAGTCAGTGTAATACAACAGCTGATTACATTTTATTGCAGGTAACCAGATGATGTAGAAAAAAAACATGGTCTGGAAAGGCTTGTTTTGAATATTTTTTTTTGGGAAGAATATCCATCTCTAATTTGTCACTGAGTGAACACCAGAGCTCTTTTTAAGCATTGTTAGGATTTTTTTTCCTAAAATGGCACATAGTCAAAACTTTGAGCTTCACAGAACGTCCACAGTCTCCCCACTGTTTGCTCAGCAGCAGGTGTCAAGAGAGCAGACAATTAGCTCAGCTTGAGAATTTTGCCCAGCAGCAATAACATAGAGTTGAGGCAGGTTTTGCCTCTCAGAATCATCCAAGTAGATTTTAAAATATTGGTCTAAAGGATTTTGGTCTAAAAGCAGCATAGTTCCTGCCTTTAACAGTTACTGTACAAATGTCTGCCTGGCTGCTGTCGTGAAGTCACGGATTGCACCTTTAGGTGTCGCTGGGGTTTTTTTTTTCCACATTTCGAAGAACAATTAATCAGCCCAACACATTCAGGTCTGTCCCCGATTCAGACTCCCCGTCATTGTAATTACTGTACAGTGCTTAAGGACTCACACATTTACATAATTGATTCTTTTATCATGGCACGTCTCGCTATCTCGCTCATACACAATCTGTTATGCAGAATGGATTTTTTAATGCAGGCTGATTTGAAATGCTGATCTTCTTCCTCTCCCTCCATCTCTTTTAAGCTCTTTTCTTCTTCAAGCAGTGGCACACCTCTCAGCCCTGTACTTCTTTCCATCGTTTTCTTCAGCATTCTTTTTTTTCACTTTCACTGTCTGCCACAACAGCCCTCACCCCTCTCCCTCTTTTTTTTTGGTCATTCATTCTCTCCATCACTTTCTTTTATTGTTTCATGTTCTCACTTGCTCTACGTTCCCGCTTTTATCTTTTCTTTTTCTGTCTTCATTCCTCCCAGCCTCCCCTCCTTCACCCATTTCTCCATCTACTTCACTCTTGATGATTTCATTTCTTTTCTTTCTCCTGCAGCATTTGTCACAGCTCCGTTGTCCTCTCATCCCTTCACCTCTCTATATTTTTTACTTTTAGTTACTCTACTTTTTTGCAAAGTATGCAAAGCATGTACAGTTCAGCTCAGGACTCTCATTCTTTCTGTATCTCTCTTTCTCTCCCCTTTCTCAGGCCCACCTCCTACATTTGGGAGAAGAAGGATGGAGAGCTCCCCCCGCTGGCAAAAGCCGACGGTGCTTTCCTGCGCTTCGAGATGCTAAACAAATCAGATAATGGCGTCTACCTCTGTCATGCCGACAACGGCATTGGAAACAACCAGGGGGAGTACACACTCCTGGTGCAAGGTAACAAGAAAAAGTGAAAAGACGGAAGGAAAAACAGTCAGGAAAAAGAATGTCTGGTGGGGAAGAGATGGAGAAGAGAGGGACTTATGTAGAGAGAAAAGTGAAAGAGTAGGGATGTCTTCTTTTACGTTTCTTCATCACGTTTTTTTATTTCTTTTGTCGTTTGTTGTGGCTTTGCTTGTACTTCTTCCATCTTTTTTCTCTTCTGATTTACTTTCGTTTCTTTCCTCCTGTTTTTGTTGGTTGTTTTGTTTTTTTTCTCATCCAACCGCGCCCTCATAACCACCATCATTGCTACCGCTTACCATCCAACCGCTTTCGCTCGTTCTTGCGCTTCTTTCCCTTCGCTTTTACGTGTCCCGTTTATTCGATCCATGGACATTTTTGCACTTTGCTTGCCCGTTCCTCTTCCAAAGGTCCTATGGACCCAGACACTCCGGACACCACCTTTCCCTCCCCTGACTCTCCAACCTCTCTTTCTTTTCCTCCTACCTCCTTCCTCCCATCCTCCTCTCCTGCTGATGTCTTCTCTGGCTCCGGCTCTGATTCCACTTACTTCTCCTCCTCCTCCCCTCCTGACCTCACCTCCACTTCCCTCCACGACTCCTCCCCTCCTCCCAACCCATCCAAGGCTGACGTGTCGACCACCATCTCCGATGCCTCCACCACCACCCTCTCCAACGCCCTCTTCCCCGACCTGCCATTCGCTCCCGACTTCTCTTCTTCCTCCTCCTTCTCTCCGCCTACCCCCCCTCCCTACTCGGCAAGCATTGCTCCGTCCACTGCCGCTCCCTCCTACTCCTCCCCTGCCTCCTCCTTTACTCCCTCAGTTTCAGTCCAGCTGAATGGAGTTTACACTTTCACAGGTAAAACCATCTGAGTTACACACTTAGACACACTTGCAAACAAGAGAGTTGTGAGAAGCTTAGTAATGGAGCAGAAAAACAAACACTATTCACGTTACTACTTTTGTTATTTTTTATTTCTCTCAATACACAAACTGTGCTTGCATTGTGGAGCAGTCAATGATACTGGGAGTTTGTTTTACTTGCACACTTGCAAACGCAAACACATACTCAAAGCTTGGCAAGACAAAAATTGAAGAACATAATAAAGGAAAAAATGGTATTCGTGTGGCCATGTCACAGCTGTTTGATGTTTTTTTTCTTGTTTTCCTCTTTCCTCCTCGTAATAATCCCTAACCCCCAAACCTCCCAACACACACTCCTCCACTTATCTACCAACCGTCCGTCCATCCATCCATCCATCCATCCATCCATCCATCCATCCATCCGTCCATCCGTCCATCCAACCATCCATCCATCCATCCATCCATCCATCCGTCCATCCAACCGTCAATCTAAACATCCAACAATCCTCATCCACTCATCCACTCATCCACTTAAGAAGATGCTGCAGACAACATTGCAGGTATAATTTCTCCACCACTCACCTGTAGTTTTTACTTTCTGTCGTTCTAACTTTTCGTCCACCTGCCAGTCTCGTCTGTCCATCTGTACGTCTGACTGTGTATAGTTCTGTCTGTTTTTGTCTGTTTGTCACTCTGGGGAAAAACAACTCGTCTGGGGACCCTTTGGACTTCGGAGCAGAGGGATGAATATTTCATACTTCTGCCCATGTACTGCTTTGTTGTCGTCCATACATGCACAGGCAGGCTCAAAATACAAGCTCACGCGCGTGCGTGCGCGATTTCTCACGCACAGCACACAGTCGCACCACACACTAACATCTTTCTCAGGATGACACACACTAGCGTGACCCCTTAAGTGGTACAAGTCATTTACACAGTGTTCCACTTCATCCGTGTGTTTCTCTATGTGTGTGTGTTTTTTTCCGTGTGTTTGTGTGTGTGTGTGTGTGTGTGTGTGTGTGTGTGTGTGTGTGTGTGTGTGTGTGTGTGTGTGTGTGTGTGTGTGTGTGTGTGGGTGTGTGTGTGTCAGCACTGGGGAGGGAGGGGTCAGGCTTCGAGGTGTTCTTGGGTCTTGTCTGCTTTCCTTTGATGCTGACAGCAGGATTTATGGGCTCATTCTCAGTCTCGCCTCGTCAGCATGCCCCTCTCACCTCCACGCCGGCCAACCGCAGTGTGTGTTCCGCTTTCTGTGTGTGTGCGTGTGTATGTGTGTGTGTGTGTGTATGTGTGTGTGTGTGTCATTCTGGCTGGTGCTCGGTGTCTCCCCTCCCCACCCACACCACCCCCCACTCTTCCCTGTTCTCTGTCTGTGGCTTACCTTTGGTTGGCAGTTGTCATGTTCTTTCACTTCTCTAAGTGCCGGAAATGTGACTTCTTCCTCCAAAATTAGCCGTTTACCACATCTTTTGGTGTCCCAGCTGTTTGTATCGTGTTCCCTCTTTCCCTCCTCAGTTTCAGTTTTGTCTACATCTCTGGTTGTCAGTGGCTGTTGCTGTGCCTCTACCTCTCATTACTGCGCTCTGACTGGGTGTATAAGCTAGCTGTTTCTTCGTCTGACTGGTTGAATCCTTGCCCTCTTCATTGGTTTAACCCCTCAAACATTCACCAAGTGTAAGCCAGTCTCTCTGTCCAGCTCCCTTTCCTTTTTACCCCTTTTGAGAGTTTTTTACGCTTTTCAGTGTGAGATGTGCTGCTTTTGAGTTGTGCCTATCGGAGTGACTTTCAAATTGACACCCTGCGTTTGATCCGTTCTGAAAAGTCAGGCGAAATAAACGAAGGATCAAATTATTTCTGAGTAGATTTCTTACTTCTCCAAGCAAGGGGCAAGTAGCCTGAGTGTCTGAAACTGGGAGGGAAAATATCAAATCTCTGCTGTTGGGGGAAAAGCCTGAGTCTAGGAAAATGCCAGCTCTTTAGAGATGAGGAAAAGAGGTCTTGTTTTCAGCTTGATCACCATGAATTTTAAACTTTATCCACAAGTTTCCCCAAGTAAAAAGTTAAAGTGTTATTCCGTAACGAACTCATACTTTTAGTATACGCATGATGCAACGTATACAAGTACTGCCAATATAAGGGCTATTGATAATACATGTCTTGGTACTTCTTCAAAGTAAATAATTAGTAAGAATTACTAGTACATGTATAATCAAGGTACTTTTTTGAAAAAGCATATTTATAAGATTGCATAACTTAAATTTGACTTTATTACACTTTGTTTAAATGTACCATGTACTAGATAAGATTTTATTATTTTTACTTTTTTCAAAAGTGTATTGAAAAAGTGTAGTTTAAAGTCTAGCTAAAGTAATTTTTATTTTGTGTATTTAGAGCGCTTTTGTGGCATATTTATTGCAAATTTACATGAACCTGCTCTTAATTTAAAATACACTTGAGTATATTTAATCAAAGTATACAATTTTAAAATTTATTTTTGAATGTGCCAACGTACACCTTCAAAAAAGTGTTTTAAATACCTGTATTGCATAACAATTTTACTTATGTAATACTTTATGAAAGTAATCCAATTATGTTTTTCCATCAAGCTGACAAGCTAACCTCATTTATTAATTATAAATACAGGAAAAGTATACTATAAGTATATGAAGCATACTTTCAGAAAATGTACTTAAGTATACTTTCTTTATAATTGGAGATCCACCGCGGTTGGATTAATCTGCTAGTTTCCTCCACCATGTCTGGGTTAAACTAGCAGATAACTTTAAATAGGTATTTAATCAGATTATTAAAGAAAAATTAATCTGGGGCTTTGGGGGCTCCTGGAGGTCGGGAGCCCTGGTGCAGTTGCCTGCATTCCCCGGTTGGTAATCCAGCCTTGCATTCCTCAAGCCTGAGCATTTTCAGTGTTTCTTAATCCACAGAAGAGCATAAAATCCTTCAGTCAAAGTAAAAAAAAAACGGAAATCACCACAGCTGTAGGGGCAAGGATTTCACCCAACATCATCAGTGTGTCCCCACAAGGGTCTTACAAGTGATTGGGACTTGGTTGGTGAACTGCCCGATCCTGCTGCATGTTAGTCATGAGCAGTTTCTAATGGAGGGTGACGCGGTTGCCTCTTTTCTTTCGCCTGGCTTTTTTTTATCCTTTTTTTTTTTTAATCCTTGTCTTTGTCTTCTGAAGGTTTGCCTCTGTGCCTGGGTATTATATATTGACAAGCCTTCTCGACTCCCCTGTTCTTTTCTTTTCTTTCTGCCTTCTCTCTGTCACTCTCCTCATTATTCCCCCTCTCTCTATCTCTCTTTCTCTATTTCTTCTGCCTTTCATCATCCGTCTCCCATTTTAACCAATATTCCTCCGCCACCCACTCCTCCCTTTTTGCTTTCAATCTCTGTCCCTTTTTCCCTCAACTTCCCTTATTTCTCACTGTCTCTTCCTTATTTCCTCTTACTGTTTTGTCTTTCTTTCTCATCCGTTCTGTCCTTCCCATCCTTCTCTCTCTCTATGATGCCCCTGTCCTTTTCTTTACTACATGACTTCCCTTTCACCTTCTCCTCTGTCCTCTCCTCTCCTGTTCACCTCCCTCCTCTTAAGACCCCACAGCCATGTTGACCTCTTCAGGGGTTGACCACGCTGTGATCGGAGGAGTGGTGGCTGTTATCGTCTTCATCCTGCTCTGCCTCCTCATCGTCCTCGGCAGATACCTCATCAGACACAAAGGTCACCTGCTCACAGAAACACCAACACACAGACACATGAACACACGGACACAAACACACTCATGCATGCATGCATGAGCGTACACGGAGATACACTTGCATAAATATGGATACATTCATTCCAAGACAGGATCGCACACATACAAACATGCATATGCATACAAATGCGGGGATACAGAAAACTACAAATGCACTCATGCCTAAATATAAATTCTAAGCCTCACTTATTTTTCTCTTAAAGCAGAATAAGAAAATGAATGAATGACAATAAGTGAATGTTTATTTATTGCCTTTTAATACGTTTTGGTTCACACAGCTTCCCGTGAGATTAGATTTCCCTACGTCAGTAATGTTTCAGCTGCGTATTTTCAGTGATACGGCCAAATACGGGATTAGAGTGATGTGGTAGAAACTTAATTGCTTACTCACTCAGATCAGCTCCTGTGCTCTGCTCTTTCTCTCTCTGTTCACTCATATTCAGTTCTCAAAATTTCACTTTTGGAATATAAACAAACAAGAGCAAAGCAAATTCAAATGTCTCAGCTCTCAGCAGGGGAAATGTGAAAGCTAATATTACTACGAACATTTTTGGCCCCCGGGTGGCGCCGTTGATACATACATGCCCACCGACACCACAGTGAGCCAGGTACAATCCCCAGTTCCGGTGCCTCCAGCTGGCCCAGGACATTGAACGCAATTGCCGGGCGCCCAGTGTTCAGAGGTGCCAGGTCTGTGAGGGACCACGTGCATGTCGCTTAGCTCAGTTTCCACTTGCTTGCTTTTCTGGTGCTTTCAGTGACATCTCATGGTCTTCATCAGCAAATGGATGGTTGACTAACTTATGGATGGCCGCGTCCTACCAGGAGGTCATGTTTTGGGGGAAGATCGTAAACCCAGTCACTGTTCAAAGATGGTCTCTGGAATCAGATGTGAATTGCCTCCTTGGTCATTCCTTGACTGTTCAAAGTCATCGACTCCCTATTGTCACGGACAGCTGATGTTTTCCATGTCCGGTGTTCATTTAGACTCTTGTCCGGGATTCTTGCTGTTACACCAGTGTACTCGTGTAACAGTTGTCTCATGTACCCATAAACACGTGCCCGGAGTTCCATCGGAACATCGGAGTGACATCTGAGTAAACTCCATGACATCTGATTAAATTGTAATGGCTGATAAAAAACAGTGACATGTCACTGAGAGCTTCGGAAAAACCTTCTAAGTGGACCTTAATTCAAGATTATTTTGTCAAGCTGCCATTTTTCCATGGTCAAGAACGCTAACTGTTAAAGTAAGATTAAAAAAAAAAAAAAAAAAATTCCATCCTGGTCTGTGACAACCAGTGAGAACAAGTTGTGGAGTTGGGAAGTTGCTCTTTGGATCTTAGCAAGAGTTTCAGACAGAGACCGTGCCGTGTTAACCCAAACGCGGAGCACGCTCTTACCTCGGTGACAAAAGGTTAATGGAGACCAGTTAAGTATTGTGGAGTTGAAAAACACTGTGAAATGTAGGTTAAAACTTGGTTGAAAAGCAAGAGCTTTTTAGATGTCCATGCTACATAGTGAATCGTTTCATATAAAGACCTTTTTATCAGCTGTTCTCAGGACTTTGTGTCTCCAAGCGTGTCCCCAACCTAAAGAAAACTTCACCACATAATGATCCTGCCTCTGTCCTGCTGGCCCTCTGTCATTTCACAGTTCCAGTGTTTTACTTTTACTGCCTCAGCAATCTCATTTCTCCTCCCCCTTTCTCTCCCTCTCTGCCTATCCCTCTCTCTCTCTCTCTCTCTCTGTCCTCTTTCTACCTTCTCTCTTTCTGTCTTACTTCCTCTCTCTCTCTACATCTGGCTCTCTCCTCTATCTCATACAGTCTGTTACTGCATTACAGTAACTTATATACTATTTAAAAAAAAAAAAAATTCCATCCTGGTCTGTGACAACCAGTGAGAACAAGTTGTGGAGTTGGGAAGTTGCTCTTTGGATCTTAGCAAGAGTTTCAGACAGAGACTGTGCCGTGTTAACCCAAACGCGGAGCACGCTCTTACCTCGGTGACAAAAGGTTAATGGAGACCAGTTAAGTATTGTGGAGTTGAAAAACACTGTGAAATGTAGGTTAAAACTTGGTTGAAAAGCAAGAGCTTTTTAGATGTCCATGCTACATAGTGAATCGTTCATATAAAGACCTTTTTATCAGCTGTTCTCAGGACTTTGTGTCTCCAAGCGTGTCCCCAACCTAAAGAAAACTTCACCACATAATGATCCTGCCTCTGTTCTGCTGGCCCTCTGTCATTTCACAGTTCCAGTGTTTTACTTTTACTGCCTCAGCAATCTCATTTCTCCTCCCCCTTTCTCTCCCTCTCTGCCTATCCCTCTCTCTCTCTACATCTGGCTCTCTCCTCTATCTCATACAGTCTGTTACTGCATTACAGTAACTTATATACTATTTAAAAAAAAAAAAAATTCCATCTGGTCTGTGACAACCAGTGAGAACAAGTTGTGGAGTTGGGAAGTTGCTCTTTGGATCTTAGCAAGAGTTTCCAGAGACCCGTGCTATACGTGTTAACTTAAGCGAACCGCAGCAAGCCTCTTACCTCTCAGTGACAAAAGGATTAATGGAGACCAGTTAAGTATTGTGGAGTTGAAAAAACACTGCTGCATGAAATGTAGGTTAAAACTTGGTTGAAAAAGCAAGAGCTTTTTTAGATATCCATGCTACATAGTGTAGAGCGTTTTCATATAAGACAGCAGACCTTTTATCAGCTGTTCTCAGGACTTTATTGTGTCTCCAAGCGTGTCCCCTAACCTAAAGAAAACTTCACCCACATAATGATCCTGCCTCTGTTCTGCTGGCCTCTGTCATTTCACAGTTCCAGTGTTTTACTTTTACTGCCTCAGCAATCTCATTTCTCCTCCCCTTTCTCTCCCCTCTCTGCCCTATCCTCTCTCTCTCTCTCTCTCGTGCTTTCGGCTACTGCGTGGTCTCCTTTTTCGCTCTTTGCCTGCACAGGGGCGTGGGAAATCTGACTCCTTGAAGCCAAGGGCTACACCCGATGCCCCAGCGGCAAACCGGCTCGCAGCCATCATCAATGCGGAGGGAGGCCATTCCGGAGCAGAGGACAAGAAGGAGTACTTCATCTAGGCGGAGGATGGGGCGGTGGAGGAAAGGAGCGAGAGGAGGAAGGGGAAAAAGTTGGAGGACGCGGAGTAGGGGAGAGGGGAGGAGTGAATGAAAAAAAAACTATTTTGTTTTCATGACGCTTCAGTTCTTCACTCGGTTGGAGGGGAAGGGAGGGGAAGGGAGGGAAAGAACTGTGGGCAGGATAAAGTGATGAGTTGAGCTTCAACTGGTACTACCCTCTTTGCATTGATACAGGGAAGAAAGATTTTGCACTGAAGTACGGACGAACTGAAGTTATACACTCCAACACACACACACAAACATACATACATGGGTCAGTTTTTGGGAAAAAACTGTTCTCACACAGACTCGAATGCTCGTAGATGCTCAGATTAACAAACACGAGCGTCCTACTAACACGTCTGAATTATGACGCATTAACACAGTTTTACATAAGCATCGTATCCTAAAAAGCAAAATTGTAACTTACATTCCGGCATCCCAAGCTGATATTTCACTTCTCACCACCATGCCAACCTGTCCCCTCAACTTTTAAACCAAACAAGCCCTGTCTTGTCACGTTTTTGTCCTCATTCTCTCCAGCTAACAAGGCAGTATCCCTCTGTAAACATCTTAGCGGCAGAGGAATCCATCTAAATCATTATTGACACACATAATCTCCCTCTCTCACAGTTTAATCTTTTGATGCCATCAAACCTCCTTCTGCGGCCACACAAACCCTGGTACAAGCCGACGATTTTTCCTCAACACAGCACCACACAAGATCCAACATTCATGCAAGAATAGCATTCCCACCTTGCGCTGCAAAGCCGAGGGGCTCCAGTATACATATATAAATATATATATATATAGAATTATATAGCATTCTTTTTACTTGACAGAAATGTTTGGTGTGCTGTAAATACACTCTCTCTCTCTGTCCTCTTTCTACCTTCTCTCTTTCTGTCTTACTTCCCTCTCTCTCTCTACATCTGGCTCTCTCCTCTATCTCATACAGTCTGTTACTGCATTACAGTAACTTATATACTATTTAAAAAAAAAAGCCTGCCTGTTTTTATTACATGCGTGGAAATGCAGAGTTGAAAATATCAGTATCTGGGGAAAAAAATATAACAATAACGATGATGACGTTGCAATGAAAACTAACCTTATCTGCAAATATTTGTATGAGGAACATTTTCCTCCTTTTTTTCTCTGTTCTTTTATTCCTGTTTTTTTTTTTTTGGGACTTACGAGACGTGTTTCTCTCGTCAGTGTCTCAGTGTGTTACCATCAGTGTTAACAGTTTACAGCGTCTGTCGGTTTGTCAGTCCAGCAGTCCATAAATCTAATTTCCAACTTGTGGTTTGATTTTAAGGTTTAGGATTTTGATGCTGTTTCCTTATTTGCTTCTCTTTCTGTGCTCCATGTCCGCCGCCGCCATTTTGTCCCTGCTTAGCCAGCCCTCTACTCCCAAACACTAAAGCAAAACCTCTGTCGAACACGGTTTTCGGATGTGTCAACATGTTTGGTGGAGCTTTCCTGGAGTATAACTGCCCGGTGCTTGTGCTCATGGACCGCAGTAGTCTTCCTTCCACTCGGCCCTGCTGTACCTCCACCTTTTTTCTCCCAAGACAAGTAGACAGCTTGTGTTGGCGTGGCCACCTGGCGCTAAATACATTGAGTAGTGACATCATGACTTCCTCTAAGAAGCTGGCACGGTCACTGCTTCAGGGAGTTGAAAAATGCTTGCTTGGTTTCCACTACAGGGCCAAACAGGACTGCCTACATCCATCATGACAAACTTCCTGGCAAAAAAAAACAAAAAAAAAACCTTTCTGTTATTGTTTCTCCTTTCTTTTTTCTGTGTGCGTGTTTTTTACAAGCAGGAATCATTTGCCATCCTAGCAAAAGGTTCCCAGAAATGAACAGTGTTTTATTAAAGTTGGGAGTTCGCCTTGGCACTGGCCAGCTCCGCTTGGCCTGGTCGTGAAAATTGATTGCAATCTAACTAAGAGGCTCTGGGCTCCAGACTGTTCACATTCCAAGGTATGGCTTGGTGGGCAGGGTGCCGAGCTGGAGTCTGGGCTATGCTAACACTGAAGAAAGTCATTTAGGGACTTAAATGTCCTCTTCTCTTTTGTTCCTTCCGCTCCGCTCGTCCATTTCTTTTCACTCTTTAATCAATCATCACGTCTTCGTCCTGAAACACCTTGACCCGGTCTCTCCTCTTCTCATCACTCCTTCCCCCTCGCCTCTCGCTTCCATCTCTGGTCGACGTCCGATTCTCCTTGCTAGTCTGTCTCTCATTCAGGAGTCCATGTAGACGTACAGTAGGAGTAGCGTCTCTAGGTTCGCTGGCGTTCGCTGATGGCTCTCCGCGGCACTTTGGGGAGTGTTTTGGAGAGGAATCCACTTGCTGTTGTCAGTCTACCCGTAGACAGTTATGTCTGTGATAGTTTTTGTACACCTTTTTGGGAACGTTCAGGGATTGTGCTTTTTGTACCTTTCCCCACATTATGGTTAACTGCTACCTAGCTGGCTGCTTTTGAAGCAAGTAGCCCGACTAGTGTGTCTATAAGCTAGCTATACTACAAAGGCTAATGTTGTGTTTCTTTCCTCCTAGAGCTCTCGGTTAAAATTGAGGGTGGCTAAGTTGACACTGTAGTAAACTTGGCTTGAACAGTGTTTGAATTGTGCTGGACACGGTTTGGAATGTGCAACAGACCACTTTAAACCAACTGGGGGGAATATTCCGTAGAATTCATAACACTGTTTATCCCACGTTTTCTCTGCAACACTCTTCAGCTTTTCACGGTAATCGTGTCTGCAGACCAGAGGATGGGCTTTGTCTCACAGAGCTCCTTGTCCACTTTGAAGCGATACCTTTGAGTTGTATTTAACTCTGCCCTGTGACAGGAGAAAGGAATACCTGCCTCATACTCAAAAGTGTAATGTCTTTTAAAACTACTGGACCTGTATTTGCCTGTTAATTATCGTCCCGTCCTTTGTCCTAGTTAATGTGCTAGCATGTAGCTTGCATGAGAAAAGGCTGGAAATGTAGATAGTGTTGGGGCTGAGAAGTGCCGACAAGCTCCTCTCTTGAGACAAGAGCGGTGGTCTGCCCAACTGACCTCCCTGCTGTTCTCTGATCTGCAAACATAGGCCATGTCCCAGTTAAACCCATCTGTACCTCCTCAGCACTGCAGTGCTCGGGATAACGCCGGGGCAACTAATGAAGTAGGAATTATTCAGCTTTCCCGAACCACTGCCTCGTTAAAAACGGCGTAGAGGTACAGTGGCTTGAAGTGGGCCACGCGGTCAGTCTAATTCCTATTCCATTGCATCAGTGCAGTAATGAAAAGCTGTCACCAGATGCCAGCAAACAGCAGCTTTTTTCTTGTCCCTCCTCGGTCTGACCCTGCCACTAAACTCTGAGCAACTCTTCTTCAGGCAGCCGCACACTAGCTGCCAACTCATCTCTTTTCCTTTTATAGTATAAACAAATTGATTTTTAAATTATGTTTTGTAAAAGGTGTGCATAGTCCTAAATTTATTGCTTTCAATTCAATTGATAATCATTTTCTTTTTTTAAATTAGTTTTTCCAAAACTTGAAGGTTAGCAATTTAGTTTTTGCGTCTTTTATTGTTTCATCAACCATTTTTATATAATTTCGTGTATATAGTGTTGCCTTTACTGGATACTCTTACAAGCGCACACATACACACTTTGCACACACACTTTGGGTACATGCACATCCACACACATATCTGGATGTGAACTGCAGGCATGATGCCTGTGACTATGTTATATTTGCATATGTGTGTGTATGTGCGTTTGTGTATGAGTGTGAGGTGTGTATTAGTTGACCCAGACTCCAGAGACACTCTTATGTGTGTGTTGCATTCACAAAAATGTTATTATTTCAGTGACTAAAACAATGTCTTTGTTTTTAGCGTTATTATTTTGGATGAAAAGTCTTCCTTTTGAATAAATGTCCATATCACATGAGAATAGTGCTTTCATGTACGTTAATTTCTACTACCGCTGATGATGTCATCAAGGCGAGAGCCAACCGCATGCTGTGGTGGGTTCGCCTCTGTTGGCTGTTATGCTCATAAAGTATATGTTTTATTTGTTTTTTGTTTTTGTTTTTTTTTGGTTAAAATACCAGTTCAGTTGTGGACTTCAATAAACATGCATTTGGGTTAATTTCACTTCTATTGTTGTGGGTTCTTCCTGTCCAGAAACGTTCAAAATCGGAATCCAAAACACTGCAGTGCTCGTCCAAAGGGTGATCTGTTGTCTGCCTCGGAAGGTCCTTTTCTTGTTGCGGCACCTTGCAGTTGATCACACAGCTTCAGGAATGTGGGACATTTCCTAAAACAGCCGAAAAGTTCCGAGATCAAATTTGAAAAACAAAGAAAAGCCCACATTAAATACACACATCAATATTTTCAAAATCCCAGTATAGTTTAGAATTCTAGTCTAGGATTGATAATTTAGTATTAAGGCAAAAAAGGACTTGAGTAGGTTACTTGACGGGGGTAAATATCTCCCGTTTCATCAAGCGTTGCTTCCCTAGTGACTGTAAAAAAAAAAAAAAAAAAAAATCTAATAAAATATGTACGGGAGAAATTAACTCACAAATCTATTAATCACTGAATGTAATACAGTGGATATTACCACCGGTTAAGAAAAAGCCACACTCCATCACTCTTTTTATACTGTGCAGGTAGAGAACATGCCCAACAGAGGGCGGTACAATGCAATAATTTAAAGTCCCTTGCTTTAATCCAGAAAAAAAAGGTCAGTTGGTTATAAAAGTAGGAAAATCACTGACTGACTTTTTTGGGAATTCCGGTAAATTTAATTTCATATTGGCGATGGTCTTTATCTCATTATCACTAAAATAGATGATTAAATTCTTTTCCTTCTCTCACCGATGCACAGAAATACAGTATAGAGGCCTCGTGGTCTCTTGATCTTTCTTCCTTTCTTTTTGGTTTCTTCTTATCTTTCCCCCGCTTCCTGCCCCTTTATTCTGCACTGTGGTTTTAGGGAATATTGTTACCACATGTTGATACTGGGGTGGATGTTAATAGTCAGCCTCACACTGTGCACATGCTACCAGTTAAATACACCGTGAGCGGCGGTCACAACGTTCCTGACTCTGTCCAGTTGTCGGGGGCATTCGGGACCGTTGGTCTTTGCTGAGCTTGTTCTTAAATATGGATTTATTCAGGCCACAAAAAGAATGCTGGCCAGAGTTAAACTGTCGCTCGTCACCGATACCAATGTGATCTGGGTTCAAACGGAACAAAATGCATGAATGTAGGTGCCAACAGAAGTGTGGGATGCTAAAGCCCACTTGGGTTTAGGGGTTATTTTCACTGTTTTGATTCAAATACTAATTTCACCAAATGTATATTCTACAGCATAGTGTATTGCTATATTTGCACCACTGCAAAACTGTGAGTGGGACATGAAGATAGGTGACATCACCTTTTTTCCCCCCAGTTTTGCCCTGCCCACTTAAAACCGGTTTTAAAAAACACGTTTACATCCTTATCGTTTGAAGACGCAGAATGAGGGAAACGGGATTCAGGCAGTTGTCTTTTGTCATAGAGGAGAAAATGTACCTACCATTTGGTCAAAGATTACTGATTGGTCCTTTGATGAATGTCATAGCTGCACGTCTACACTATGGCTTTTATTCAAATTTAAAAAAAAGAAAGAAAAACACAACTATAACCGGCCATAGAATATTCTGTGTTTCAGTTGCACTCAGTTATGAATGTAAAGCTTTTGGTGGTTAAAGTTTTCATGCTTTTAAAGCGCAGTTCTCGCTGCGGCCGCTGGAGCGCCCACCTCCTCTTTAACAGAGTCCAAAACGGAGATTTGGAACGGGGAGGAGGTGGGGGGGGGGCGCTGATTGTATGAGACAGAAAGAGAGAGACAGAGAGAGAGAGAGAAAAGAGGGAGAGAGGAATTCAGTCCTGTTTAAATGGGAATCCAGAACGCGGAGGGGAAAGGGGACGCAGACTGAGAAACCGAGAGAAGCTGAAAAAAAGAAAAAGAAAAAGAAAAAGAAAAAGAATTTTTAAAAAAAAAGTGGAGACAGATTTATTTTACGCACGGGGAAAACAGGGAAACGAGCTGAAGAAAGGAAAGGAAGCGAGAGGAAGAAGCATCGGATTTTGTTTTTGTTTCTTCTTCTCTCTAAATTTGGCTCCTTTGACTCTCATGACTCAAAGAGGATTCCAGTTAAATTCACCCGCTCGGGAGGAATTGATGGTGTCTTTTCGGGGAAGCGGAGCCGAGGGGAGGAATCTGAATGCGCTCGGCTGAACCATGCCAGCCCTGTGGATCATAACTTTGGCGATCACTTTGAACCAAGGTGAGCGATGTTTCAACACCCCGAACTGGCGAGGGGCACGAGCAACGCCGGAAAGTTACTTTCCAATGCCCGATTTTTTTTTTTTCTTTCTTTCGCCCTCTCGCCCTTCTTTTCTCTGCTGTGTGCGGGCGTCTGTGCGCTTTGTGGGTGTCTGTCTGTCTGTCTGTCTGTCTGTCTGCGCCGGCGGTGCCCGTGTTGTCGTGCGTCTGTGTGTCCGGCAATACGTGCGTGCACGTCTGCGAACGCGTTCCGTTGCTGGAGATTTGCGCGGCCCTGGACATCGTCGTTGCAGCCGACAGGCGCAGAAGGGAGAAAAAAGTGTCGCGGCGTGTTCAGGGTCTGCGCCCCGCTCGGGGAAAATGAGATCTGGGGCGCAGACACAAACGGCCCAGACGCGTTGCATTCGTTTTCCTTCAATTACGCGTTCAGGGGGAGAGATGTGGAGCATCTGCACGCGACATTGCTTGACGTGACCTTTGAAACGCATGAACGGATAGATTTGGTTGACACATACGAACGCAGTGTGGTTTGGGTCAACGGAGGAGGTGTTGCACGCACGCGCGCTCTCTCTATCTCTCTCTCTCTCTCACGCACGCACACACACACACACACACACTGCGCATAACCTGCCAGCCGGGAATGATTGATGAGGTGAGGATCCAGTGCACAGTCTGGTCGCCGAGTTTTAACATGAGTCACACTGGATCAATTTCCATTACACACTCGCGCACACACACACACACACACACGCATGCGTCACGCACGCGCATTCATTCAATCTCAGTACGTGTAATTGTGTGTCTGCGTGTTGTGTGGAGAGAGAGGGAGTAGAAAGTAAGGACCAGCGCAAGTGTCTTTCGAGAGGGAAAAGTCGCTGTGTGTGTGCGTGTGTGTGTGTGTGTGTGTGTGTGTGTGTGTGTGTGCGTGTGTGTGTGTGCGTGTGTGTTAGAGAGAGAGATAACACAGACCAGTGAATCCTCCTCTTAGCATGCAGGTAGAGTCTCGCGTGCTCGTGCTCGTGCGCGCCACCCCGCTGCAAACGTGCAGGTGCCAAGAAAAATTCATATTCTAGCGTAAAGACGGAGACATATTCACTGGACTGGAGGAGAATCCCATTACCAATATTAATGTCCCTATTTATCGATCACCTTGATAGATTGCCCTCTCTGCGCGCGCACACACACAAACACACGCCAGTGAGACAGAGGATGAGTGTGCGTTTGTGTTTGAGGGCAATCACGGCTCCAAAGACAGAGGTGATTAATTGAGTTGGCCTGATGTGAACAGCTCAACTGTGTGTGTGTGTGTGTGTGTGTGTGTGTGTGTGTGTGTGTGTGTGTGTGTGTGTGTGTGTGCTCGCGTGCGTACCTGCCTCAGCACCTGGGTCTCTGGTGCCGCAGGCCGCCGGTGTGATGAACCACAGACGGTTATCTGCCTAGACAGACAGTCAGAGGAGCTCCCAGGCTGGAGCAGAGCTGACCCCTTCAGTGGAATAAAACAGAATAAAATATTAGGTCTATTATCATTTTAAACAGTGAGGCAGAATAGAGCGATACACCCCACGGAAAAAGATCAGCAAAAGTCTGCGCATGTCGGTTTGAAGAAGGCCCACGATGCGTTTTCAGTAAGAATACAGTGGATCAGATTATGTTGGTTGTCATTACGATAAATCTATGTCGATCAGTTAATAATCGGAGGAGCTCAGATTAATTAGGACTCGAGCTGCTGAAAGTATCGGTTGTAGCCGGACGGAAGAGTAGAGTAGAGAGGGTAAAGTAGATTAGGTAAGTTTGATGACTCTAGCTACAGAGGACAAAGCAAAGCGGAACTGAGAGAGAAAAGGAGCGAGACAGAAAAGAGAACAGAACCAGAACCAGAGACAGAGACAGAGACAGAACCAGAACCAGAACCAGAGACAGGGACAGGGACAGAGACAGAGAAGCAGAGAACAGAGCAGAGCAGCAGATCCGTGTCTCCAGCTGAGCCTGTGTAAGCCTGCAAATGTGATCAGAGTGAATCCGTCCCCTACAAACAGCAGCTGCGGCCTAATGTGTGTTTAGCCTGTTCGGACTCTTCAGGTGTCTGCATCCTGCTTCCCTCTGCCGACAGCTCTGACTGTTCTCTCTCTGAGCGGCCTGATTTACTGTTCAGTCCGCTGGTGTGCTGGCTTCGTAACACAGACCCACTGCATCTCTCTGTGGTCGACCGTGTGTCTGCGGGCCTCTGTAATTACCACGCTGCCCTGTATGCGTACATGTGTGTGTGTGTGTGTGTGTGTGTGTGTGTGTGTGTGTGTGTGTGTGTGTGTGTGTGTGTGTGTGTGTGTGTGTGTGTGTGTGTGTGTGTGTGTGTGTGTGTGTGTGTGTGTGTGTGTGTGTGTGTGTGTGTGTGTGTGTGTGTGTGTGTGTGTGTGTGTGTGTGTGTGTGTGTGTGTGTGTGTGTGTGTGTGTGTGTGTGTGTGTGCTCGCGTGCGTACCTGCCTCAGCACCTGGGTCTCTGGTGCCGCAGGCCGCCGGTGTGATGAACCACAGACGGTTATCTGCCTAGACAGACAGTCAGAGGAGCTCCCAGGCTGGAGCAGAGCTGACCCCTTCAGTGGAATAAAACAGAATAAAATATTAGGTCTATTATCATTTTAAACAGTGAGGCAGAATAGAGCGATACACACGACGGAAAAAGATCAGCAAAAGTCTGCGCATGTCGGTTTGAAGAAGGCCCACATTCGTTTTTCAGTAAGAATTCAGTGGATCAGATTATGTTGGTTGTCATTACGATAAATCTATGTCGATCAGTTAATAATCGGAGGAGCTCAGATTAATTAGGACTCGAGCTGCTGAAAGTATCGGTTGTAGCTGGACGGAAGAGTAGAGTAGAGAGGGTAAAGTAGATTAGGTAAGTTTGATGACTCTAGCTACAGAGGACAAAGCAAAGCGGAACTGAGAGAGAAAAGGAGCGAGACAGAAAAGAGAACAGAACCAGAACCAGAGACAGAGACAGAGACAGAACCAGAACCAGAGACAGAGACAGAGACAGGGACAGAGACAGAGAAGCAGAGAACAGAGCAGAGCAGCAGATCCGTGTCTCCAGCTGAGCCTGTGTAAGCCTGCAAATGTGATCAGAGTGAATCCGTCCCCTACAAACAGCAGCTGCGGCCTAATGTGTGTTTAGCCTGTTCGGACTCTTCCAGGTGTCTGCATCCTGCTTCCCTCTGCCGACAGCTCTGACCGTTCTCTCTCTGAGCGGCCTGATTTACTGTTCAGTCCGCTGGTGTGCCTGGCTTCCGTAACACAGACCCACTGCATCTCTCTGTGGTCGACCGTGTGTCTGCGGGCCTCTGTAATTACCACGCTGCCCTGTATGCGTACATGTGTGTGTGGGTTCGACGTAGCGTGTCGCCAGCGCCGGCCTGGCCACTGGCGAGGAAGCCCGTTTTCTCAGCGTCGATTCTTGAACAGCACTTTTGCTCGAGCTGAACGTTTTTGCGGCCTGATCATGCAAGCAAAGCAGTTCTTGCAAAGCAAGCACCTGTCCCTTCTCTCTCCTCTCTCCGTTACACACACACACACACACACACACACACACACACACACAAACACACTTTCTTTTTCTCCCTTTTCTCCCCCCTCCTCCCACTCTTTTCTCCCCTCACAAGAACAGAGCAGAGGCGCAGATGCAAAGAGACAGGCCAAAAGACAGAGAGATGGAGGCAGGGAGAGACGAAGAAAGGAAGAGACAGCGGGGTTCAGTCCTAATCTGTTGACAAGAGGGGATGTTTGAGGATAAACAGAGGCAGAGTAGGAGCGCTCAAGAAGCAGAGAGAGAAAGAGAAAGGGCCCTATTGTCTTGAGTCTCTGCTTCAACAGCAACCCAGCTGGACCATCAGGGTTTCATGGTTTACAACGTGATGCACAAGTTTACACCTAAAGCGGGCTCCAGGGGCTCCCAGGGATCCTTAGAAGGGTTCCTCGAAATGTATCCAGAAAGGCTGAGTCGAAGGCCAGCGGACTCGCTTTAGATTCCCGAAGAACTTTTGCCTGTCATCCAAAACACCTTCAAGAATCTAAAGCAAGTCCAGTTACCTTTGACTCAGCACTTTTAAATATACCGTGACCTGGGCGACGGAGAATTCTTCCTAACTTAGTACGACGACAGACTGTATGAGATTGTCTTTGATCATTCGTTTCGAGATCTCCGCTGTAACGCCCTCAAACAGTTGTGTAATTCCTTTCTGAATCATCCAACAGCAAAAATACTCTCAGATGGGGCTTTGAGGGTTAAGTCATAACTGTTACGGCATTTACAGCATGTGAAGATTTAGAAAACTGCGCTACAACACTCCAGCATGCTGTGCAGTTAAGGGATCATCCAAAATTGCTCATTTTGATATGGGGAAACCCACCTTTTGCATTGCCCGATCCGACCATTTTTAGGCCATGGGGGCAAAAATTAAACCGATTCATGTCAGAAATATAGACCATAAGAGCACAATGTACACTTCCATGATGGAAGTGATGAAACTAGTGTTTTACACAAGGACCTTCTTTAAGGCCATGTTTTCAGACCAACATTAGCACCAACATTAGCGCCGCCCCCTCATTCATTTGAGTGAGGCCACGCTGTCGACGCAGCGGGGTGCCAATGAACAGAAAAGTCACAGGGTCGTCCGCAAAGAAGTCGGACCTGGTTCAACTTTTGCTGCAACAAAATGCAGCGTCGTGTAGCAAGGCGCTGCGTTTTGCGAAGCAGGCCCTGTGTACCTTCAGATGATGTTGTAATTTGCATAGTGAATTTCACAAACAAATTTGCTGCTGATCAAATTAACACAAACAGCAGATACAGTGAACTCGGGACTTCTAGGGGCCCCTGAATGTCTTGGGCTCTAAGGCAGTTGCCTGCTTCCAAATGCATCAGAAAACAGCTTTTATCAGTAGACCAGAAGTGATGGAATTACATCTTGCATTCTTACTCCAGAGAAAAACGATCTCAAATCAAGCATTTATTCAACAGATACTCAATCCATGCAAGAAAAATATTCATTAAAAATGTTTGCACAAATACCGTTGTTCAATCTACAAGGCAAATGAAAATGTTCATCTTCTTGGTGGATTTTAATCATTTGAAGCATCGCTGATGAGCATTTGTTGCATGAGCAGACTCAGGACAAATCAAACCCCCAACCTTGGCCATTAGTGTCATACTGTACTGACTGTACCATAAAAGCATATATAAAAGGTTGACTGACTCTGTTGCTCTAATAAAAGCGTTGTATTCCCAAATGAAGATAATTAAGAATGACATGACAAGCCTTGTTTCAGAGCAGAGTGGAGGTTCAAACAACAGCGGCAGCGCAGTTAAGTGTGTGTGTGTGTGCGTGTGTGTGTGTGTGTGTGTGTGTGTGTGTGTGGGCCTCATCCCGAAGCCCTCCAGTACATGACAGATCTGATATCCTTATGGCGCAGGAAGCGTAATCCGAGCCGACAAGGAACAGCAATTAAAATAAATAAATAAATAAAGTGCCACAATTAGCTGTCGCCTAATTCACAGCAATGCCCCAAAAATCTAGTAATCTTCTAAAACGACAGCGGCAAATTACCCCTACCTTCCTCTGCACGGGGCTGATGTGCGTTTTGGTGTGCGTGCATGTGTGAGGTGGGTGTGAGAGCGAAAGACTGAAAAGTACGCAGATCCTTGCAGAAAGCGTCGACAGCTATTAGGACTGACACCCGTCAATCTGGCTGATCTGTCAGTCTGAATAATGGAGGACTAGTGGACTGGGAAGGGAGAGGAGGAGCAGAACGGGAACTAGAAGAGAAAGAAAAATGAAGGAGCACATGAGGGGAGAGAAGAAAACAAAAGGATACGGCCAGGAGAGGAATTTGGTTGAGAGGAGGAGGGCAGAGGAAAGGAACAGTCAGAGAAGGAGTGAAGAGAGAGGAATGAAATATCAATGGAAAGAGAGATGCAGAAGTGTAGGTGGGGGCAGGAGAGAGAAAAGGAGAGGAGGAGAAGGAGCTGACGGAAGTGAAAGAGGAGGAGAGCATGGTTGAGAGCAAGGGAGCAGGAAAGGGAGCACATGAGACCAGTGAAGAAAAGAGGATGAGGGGAAGAAAGGATCGGGGGGGTTGGAGGAGGGTAGAAGAGTAAGGGAGGGTAGCAGTGAGCGGGCAGAGGAGGAGCGGAGACGGATGGAGGGAACACAAATGGAGGGAAGATGGAGTGTGAAGGGAGGGGATAGTAGATGAGAGGAAGAGAGGACGAGGGCTTCAGCGGAATTGGGGTAGGAAGACAGCAGAGGGGTTGAAAAGGGGGAGAGAATGAAGGGAGAGTGAAGGAGGAAGCGAGCAGAGCAAAGAATTATGTGCATAGGGGGGTTGGAGCTAGTGAGCAGGAAAATAGAGGAGGAGATGAGGAGAAAGAAAAGAGGGTGAGGGCAGGAGAGAAAATTGGAGGAGGAAGAGGGCAGAGGAGGAGTAAAGATAGAGGGAAGAAATGCTAAAGGAAGGAAGGCAGAAAAAGGAAGATGTAGGGAGATGCAGTATTGTGGATGAGGGCAGGTGCGAAATGCAGAGGAGGAGTGGGAGCTAACAGGAGGGAAGGAGGAGGAGAGCAGAGCTGGGGAGCAGAGATTTATGTGTGGAGAGGGTTGCAGCGAGGGAGCAGAGGGAAACAGCCAGGCCTATTATAGATGGGGCTCTCCTGGGAGAGCAGGTCCTGGAGTTTTCCAGGCATTTTCAGCATATTTCACCGCTGTTCCAGGCAGCACGCTGCAATGCACACAGCACTGCCCTCGACAGAGTCCTCGCCCCTCCATGGATAAATAAAGTGTGTCCCTTTCACTGCATGAGTATTCAATAAAGGTGATAAAAGGCTGGAAGTAACCCTTCCCTGCTTTTTTTTTTGGGAGGGAAAGTGAGAAGCTAAACTGGCCGACCTCTCCGAGGAGAAGCTTTCAAAGAAATGCAGACATCAAACATAAAAGCACCGAAAGCATAAAAGTGTTTCCTTTTATATGAAGAAATATGTCAACAAAAAAGGCCGTGAGATCAAATAAGCTGAGCGTAGAGGTAGTTTGTTTCAGCTTCTCTCTCTCTCTCTCTCTCTGTTTCTTTGTCTGCCTGTGTTTTCTCTCGCTCGCTCGCTCACTGTCTGAGACTCTCATGTGTGGAGGTGAGAGAGAACAATTGAATGGGCCTCCTACGTAAAATCCATTCAGAGACATCTTGAGGAATAAGAATGAGAAATTGTCCAACGCAGTGAATTAAATCAATCTGATCCATTACAAGATCGCTATCAGAAGGTTTTCCCTTTTGTCTTTGCCCTGGATTGTGCATGCTACTGGTTATATGTGTGTGTGTGTGTGTGTGTGTGTGTGTGTGCGCATGTGTGTGTGTGTGTGTGTCTACATGTGTGTGGTTTTGCACTTATTCAATACCTTACGTAGCGCTGTGTCACATGGAATCAATGAAAGAATTTTTCAGTTACTCATGTTATTGCTTGAAAGACAGAATATTGAATTAAAATGTTGCCACTTGTTAGGCCCGGGCACTGGACTCCGTGTTTTTACCGAAATATACAAGGAAACGTCAGCGAAATCACGGCACGGCCGTTGCCTTTAACTCGTGTGTATACGGTGATTCTGTCAGACGGCGTCGCGGCTATAAAATCGGGATTTTAGCGGCGCAGCGTCCTAGAAATGGCTTGGAAGTGACTGCTGGTTAACATGCAGTTCTTAACGGCCCGTGTTTCAGTCACTATTTCGTACTTGTTCCGTTCGCTGACGACAGACGACAGACAGCTGACATTTACACATTTACACATTTACACATTTAGTGTGTAAATGAAAACCCAGCGGCGCAGTGGAGCGGTGGTTAGCACTGTGGCCTCACAGCTGGGTTCAAGCCTGCCGGCTGCGTGGGTTTCCTTCGGGGCACTCCGGTTCCCTCCCACAGCCCAAAGACATGCAGGTTAGGTTAACTAGCGAATTCTCAAGTGCCCTTAGGTGTGAATGTGAGTGAGGGAATACGAGCGCGATCGGTTGTTTGTCTCTATATGTATTCAGCTTGCGTGCTGTGTTCCTATTACTGTTGTAACTGGCTGGACAACATAAGGGAAACACAAAGCAAACTTTTCCCTCCGTCAGAGGGAAGGTAACAATGCATGTTATAATATCTAAATATATAAACCTTTATATCAGTTGGCGGTCTGTTGGGAACCCCTGCCATACCACATTGTATTAAACTAGATAAACTTTATATAACGTACCAAATCATTATAAATCAAGCCATTCCTTTTATCCCCATCAAGACAGTTACTAAATTACACGAAGACTGCAAAGCTTATTCAAACCAAAGCTTCTGCTAGAGGAAAAGTTTGTCATATTTAATACGTTCCCTTTCAAAAATCCGATGCACAATGATCATAATCCTAATTTTTCACACCCCACAGACCCAGCATCCACTGGCTCCACTTCACTTAATTTAACATTTAGTGTCTTCCGATCTTTCCCACAGAGGCTTTTCCAAACTTATTCCCTCATCAGATACTGAACTTGTGGAACCAAATGATTTTACTGCGTGGGCACTGAGACCAAGGGTTTTTCTTTTTTTGTGTTTTTTTTTTTTTTTGAAGTCTCAAGATATCTTTCCATCCCTTTTATATCTTCTCCTTTGGTGGATTTTAAACAGTGATAAAAGAAGCAGCAGCGATTTAAAGATGGAGATGGACAACATGATTACAGATGATGAAAGCCGGTATCCATCACCACCCACTCTGTTTGTGTTTCCATCCTCCCTCTGTCTGTCTATGTGCCTGTTCCTCCTCTCTCCCCTCTTATGTTTTAATGTAAGTCGATAACTATCAGGAACTGATAATACCCCGGGCTCCGCTCGGCTTGGTAAGGCTCGATGAGGCGAGGAGAGTAGAGGGCGGAGTTGGGTGAGGGGGCGATGGTGGTGGTGGTGGTGGTGGGGGGTGACACTATCTCCCCTCAGTGAAGCCCGATACGCTCGGGTGCGGGAGATAAGCGAGCCGCTCTCAGCGGCGGCGGTGAAGGGGGACAGTGATGTCACGCTGCTCATCTCTCATTGCCGTCGCGGTAAATGAAGTTATGGCATCACAGGTGGAGAGTATGTCAGAGTGAGATTTGTCATTGTGTTTTTTCGAAAGGAGGTTAGACTGTGAGTGTCTTGGGAGAGACCCACCTAGCAGTGTTTGTACCCATGGATGTTCGCATTAGGGTGTTTTTACAGCAGATATTGTAACTTGTCATAGTGGGAAAAGCACAGGATCCTGAAAATGAAGCAGCTAAATGGAATAAAGCCATTGTCAACTTTGTTATTTACACCAGAGATTTTTTTTACTGTGATATCTCAAAATGTCTTCCAAGAAAAAGGCCTGTTCACTTAGTGACATTATGGGGACCCAAGTTCGATTTGTCTCCAAAAGGTAAACCATTAACTTTAGGGACAAGCCTTGTTTGTTTTGTTAAGATTATATTGTTTGTGTGTGTGTGTGTGTGTGTGTGTGTGTGTGTGTGTGTGTGTGTGTGTGTGTGTGTGTGTGTGTGTGTGTGTGTGTGTGTGCGCGTGCGTGTGTGTGCGCAAAGCCACAATATACGGCAAAGGCCAAAGGGAAATAACTGAGCAGGTCTGCCACTAAGATGCTAAGATGGGGCGAGTGAAAAAGAGAGGAAGCGAAGGAACAAAAGCGAGTGTGTTGGGGAAAGCGAGAGAAAAAGATAATTTCTTAGCTCTTCTTTTAAATAAGTCTGTTTCTATAGCAACCATCCAGCCAGCCGCTGGAGAGAGAGAGAGAGAGAAAGCGAGAGGGAGAGAGAGGGGAAAGTGGGGGTGCACCAGAGAGACAGAAGGAGGGAGATAGAAAGAGAGAGAGAGTTACCATAGCAACGGAAGATGAGGGAGAAAAAGAACTTGGAGAAACTTTAAAAAAAACATAGGAATAAAATGAAAAGGCAAGTTAAGCAAAGAAAGAGTGTATTTACAGCACTGCAATGAATTGTATTTGGGCAGCGAGTTAATTAATACATTCAATTAATTACTCATTACTCATTGAAAATATTATTAGATTCATTTTATGGAGTTGAGTAGTGGGGGGAGGGGTCTCGGACATCCAGGGGCTGGGATGTAAAAGTCTGCCTATCTTCTGCATAAACAATGCGAGGTGACCTACAGGTGGGGCACGCCCCAAAACTTGGACAGGCATGAAACGCTCCGGGTTGGCTACTATCTTGTCCAGTCATCTAGCCTATATTCTTTTTATTGCAGGAAAGTTAAAGATCATGCTCTGTCGAAACCTGACCAAAGCTTCACCTGTTTAGACCAGAATATTTCCGACTCTGGACCAATTTGTATGAATTTGGCACCTTAGTTGTGGTTTTTATGCTCCCAACTGATGCGACGATGATCCAACGATGACAATGTTTTGTTTTGGGGTTTTTTTTGTGTGTTTAGGGCTAGGCAACAATTGCTGCCAGTGCCTAAACATAATCATAAAAAAACGTTCATAATGCTTCAGTCACCACAGGTGGATATTGTACTGCAAGGCTGGATATTTTGGCGGAAAAAAAATGTCGTCAGTGAACATTTTACCGAAACATTCCATATCTCCATTTTTGCGAACTGTAAAATATATTAATTAACAACATTTCCTCACTGTATTAAGAGAAAACGTAGTCCAATCTGTATCACGTTTCCTTCTAAATGCATTTTCTCCATCAAATTAGTTGTACATAGGCATAATTTCTAGGAGAGAGGGTTGGCTGAGGCTCATTGGCTCTATACCCAACTCAGGGAAAAAACATCAAAAATCAAGCTGAAATATATCTGTGTAAAACATGAACTTATTTCCACTTATTTCTCTATGTTTCTATGTTAAGGAACATTTAGGATTTTTGTTAGGAAACATTTTTGAACTGGGAATACAAAGTGGGGACAATACCTCGTTAGCCAGCAGCTCTTCCCCCACTGCAACTCTATCACTCATTGGAGATAAATAGTTATATTTCTTCAAAGCTGTCAAAACTTACATCAAATCCTCTTTATTTAAGATGTGTAACATAGGAAAGGAGACACTGTGGTTTAATGAGCAGTAAGCCTACAGTATGGAGGTATTTACTGACTATCAAAAGCTAGCTTAGCCCCAGTGGGTGTATGCAGCACTACAGTAGCCCGCAACAGTGAAATTGTGGGGTTCACACACCCTCCAACTGTAAGCAAAATCCAGGTGGTTCTTGAATTTAGGCTTCCGGTGGCAAACTAGCTGCACAATATGTTAAAAAAAAAAAGACAGTTTTGGAGTTTTCTTTCTAAAGGCAGAGAAAAATTTGGCAAGACGAAAAAACCTATCAAAATGTCGAAATCATGGAGCCTTAGCGGGCTTCGGGAATTGTAATCCCCTACCCTACTCCTTACTGAAAAGAGTAATCACATTGCTGTACTGCTCAACACTGTGAAAGGGAGATAAAGACAGAACGAGCAGGGTAATATAGCTGTACTGTAGCTGGTAGAGAGAGGCTTTGCAGTGATAATAGTTTGTACAGCTGCTGCCTGATTTTCCATCCTCAGCTCTTGACCACACATGACCTCCATCACTGTGTGGAGAGGGCAAGTGAGCAATGAGAAACACTGAGAGGGACGGGGGGGGGGGATTGATCGGAAGTCCCAGAGTTCAGTCAGCTCTGACCGCGGAGGCCTCAGTCTGTTTCCCCGAAAGCACCGAGGCTACATGGTGATCCAAAATAGGAGCCGACATGGGTCATGTGGGGGTAGAGTGACCAAGTTCTTCATCTTATAAACTGATAGTATGGAAACGTTAGTATGAGATTTGGAAAAAATGCTAAAATGTGTTTTTAGCAACGCAGGTGAGCATCGTATGAAAGTGACTAAGTTCTTCCAGCAGCGTTGTATAATTGTTGTGTGCTCAGTAGGATCTCGTTATCTGATGTGTGCTATATGAAGCCAGTAGTTCACTCCAGAAGAAGGAAAAGGTGCAGAAGCCTGGATAGGGAGTTGATGTCACAAAACATCTGCTTTTCTGATATGCATCAGCTCTGGAAAATAGTGCTGGCATATCTTCATCACATGTGTGTGGGCTTACCTAAAAAACAAAACAATGCGTCCAGGTGTTATCATGTGCGCCATATGCCGTCGGTGTTGCACTCATAATGGATGATTGCGAAATGTGGTGGAAAGCTCCAAAGCTACTAGAAGGACATGGTGCTTATGCTAGTACCGTTACTACTTCTTTTCGTATTACCAAGGTTCACCGCTGCTTGGATTTGAAACTCTGATTTTATGTAGCATGAAGCACACGCAGCATTTCTACACATTGAGTTTGTGGTATTCATCGTCACCAAGGCTGTAAAGAAATACATTATGCAGTTATGTCAATCCAGCCATCAATTTTCTATCTGCTTCTCCTGGCAGAGTTGTAGTCATGAAAGAGTCCTCCTCCCCGACGAGTTCTTCAGGCCTTTCCTTCTTGGGCCATAGGTTCTTGAACCAGCCTAACGTGCCTCTGTCAATGCAAAATCAGCTTGAGTTACTCCTGAATCCCGAATCACTCGAGTCCTTACTCACTCCATTGATCAGTAACTTAAGAGCTTTGCTTTATACCTCTACAAATGGATCTAACGGATTACAGTGAACATTGGGGAAACCAGAATATGAAGCAAGACACATGCTGGCGCACATCAGCTTCAGTGTGACCATTTCAAATGTTTTTTACTTTTAACCGCCTGTAAGCAACTCCTTCGTCTCTATTGTTGCACTGCATTGCAGAACAAAAATGCTCGATCACACCACAGTCGTGTTGTTTTATAATACTTATAGTATTCAAATGCAGATATTCAACTAGTATACATGGGAAAGCTCTGGTATAACAGCTATTGCTAGGGTATTAACACCATCCATGTATACTGAAGTGCAACTTAAAAACTGTCTTATAAATAAGTGATACTAACTTGCACTTTTTTTTACTTTTTATAAGGGTTAAGGGTTTTGGCAAAGCACTCTAGCAGCCTAAGAATTATTTTTGTTTTGAATTATTAAAAAGGTAGGGTACTTTTATCAAACTTTTTCCAACATAAAATGCTTCCTCTGTAAAGTTGGAGTGTGGGTGCGCGACCTCACCGCCTCAATTGAATCTGAGCCTTTCACGCTGGAGCTTTCTGTGCCTCTGCCTTCACGTATTGCCGTTTTCTTAACAGCAAAGAAAATATCTTGTAGATTTGTCCTTTTAAACAGTTCACAAAAAGTTAACTCGTTTTATACTAGACAGAGCAGGGTGAAATTAATGGGGTTTGGAACAAAAGGTTTTGAGAAAGATTTCCTGACTATTCCCCACGCAATTACTTAATCCCTTGTAATTAGTCTCCTTGTTTGAAAAGGAATACACATTCTCCGTCTCCCCCTTCTTTTCCCTCTTGAGTTGGAAGATGAAATTGCAGACAAAAACAGCACAAATGTCTTTTGTGAAGCATACTGCCTGTAAACATCCACACAGTCTGGCTTTGAACAGCAGTTATGATATATACAGTCATTAACGGTTTACATTTGTTCGACTGAACTTCATACCAGTAATTATTTTCCGAGAGGAATGGTCATTATAATTACATGTAAGGGGGGCCAGTTTTTCTACATGAATTAACCTTTTTTGATATAGCTTCAGTGCCCTCAGACATCAGACAGGAAACAAATGTTTATCATTTTCTTCTTTCGCTCTTATGGATCCTCGTTGTGTGATGAATTCACTGCAGCAGATAATGAGGAGAACATAGTCATTTCAATTCTGGCTGAGCCCACACAGGACAGCTGTCTATTTTAAGCTATAGCTGCTGGCCAGCGAACCATTAGCCTGTTTTACACCGATAGCAAATAGCCATTAGGCATAAATGCAAGCCACTTAGCCAACAGCCATCTGCCACACACTGCAATTATGCTGCCTTACAGTGCTGTTGGAAAGATAGTAATTATGATTTGAGTGTGCATTAATGGCCAAACACAATGGTAAATGCGCCTGGGAAAGGGGGAATTTTCAATGATACCTGCTGTAACGGTCTGTGGTGAGCACGGAAGCTCTAGTGAACAGTGATGGAGTTTGTTAGGGTGGGTTATTTCGTAAATAAAAACGAAAAATAATAACTACTTTTGTGACAATTTAAATTTTAATAGTACTGCCTAAAAGCATTTGGGCACCAAAAAGTTACATTTCCACCCTGTGAGCTCAGCTGTAGCAGCTCTTGATGAGCCTTTAAAGCAGCAGGCGCCAACTGGAGTAGCTGGTTAGCTAATAGCTGCTTCTCGCTCTCTGTGCCGGTCATGTTGTGCTCTGTTCTGTTCAGTGACAGTGGGCTCATTGAGACCCTGCTGCTGCTATTAGCTCTCAGTGTAAATTTGCAGGCTGTGTTTGGTGACTCTTTTCCTGGCAATGACAGTCCCTGTAGTCAGCAGCACATTCAGGTCAAGCAACTTGACTCATTTCGTCACATTCTGCCACAAGCCTTTTTGCTTTCACAATGCTCTGATTAAGTGGTACAATAGTTGCAAATCTGCTGGCGTGTTTGCTGAAGAGTAATTACTAGCGTCTGATAAGCGTTCTGGGGAAGTTTCCCAGCTACATGATTTCCACTGAGGCTTTATCTCAATTGAATGGGATTGTCTTTGCCGAATTGGCTCAGCCACGATCCTGGAAACTGGCCTTGTCTCACACACATGATAAGACAGCAGATTGCCTTGTACGCCGTCCAACCAAGAATAATGCTGCGAGCTGTAATAATTTACACCATCCGTCAGGGTTTCTCCACAACTACGGTACAAGCCTGCTTCATCCCAGAGATAAAAACTGCTGCTCACATCATACGACATAAACACGGCGATGCAAAGTAGGCAGTGGCACTGCACGGAGTTGGGAGGTGGAGGGTGGAGGAATGAAGAACGAGGTTTCCTACTTTCTTGGTGTGCCTTGTGTGTTGTTTTTGTGTTTGCGCGCACGTGTGTGTGTGTGTGTGTGTGTGTGTGTGTGTGTGTGTGTGTGTCGGCCCCGCTTCCCCTCTCTCAGGATCCCTCCATTTGCGTTACCATGGGGATGGCATGCTTCCTACATCTCTCCCTCTTAACCCCACCCCTCACCCCCACCAGCACCTCTCTCTTTCCCTCTCTCCTTTCCCCCACTGGTTTCAGCGTTTCCATGGCGACACATGTCTATCTTGTCTCTGCCTGCTACCTGTTTCACATGGGTCAGTCTCTTTGTCTGTCTGTCTGCTTCTCTGTCTGTCTGTCTGTCTGCCACTGGGTGTTTGTGTGGCTGTGGCTCGCTTTTCTTTGTTTACTCTTTGAATGTTTGTTTATTTGTTTCGTGTTTTATGTATCTGCACGACTGTCTGCGTGTCTGTCTGGCTGTTTTCCTTCCTCTGTCTCTAGTCTGTGTTTGCTTTCTGTCTCACTCTTTTTTCTCTCTTTCTCTCCGGCTGACTGGCTGCCTGTCTGGCCACCAGGCTTTTCCACCTCTAATCCCTCTTCTCCCCTTTCTGCTCTGCTGCTCTGCTCCGTCGTTCTCCTAACATCAACCTCTCTTCCCTCTTTTCTTTCTTTTTTCTTTTCCATCCCCTAACTCGTTTGTTTGTTCCCACATCAAAACAGTATCCATTGAATGTCACTGGGAACACAGAGTTAAAAAAAAGGGGGAAAAAAAGGAAGGGATTTAGGTAATTTTCGCAGACGGCAGCTGTTGCTATGGCGACACAACTTTTGGATTTGCCGGGGAGAGCGAGGGATGAATAGAGGGATAGTAGGAGGGAGAGAAAATGTGAAAGGATAGAAAAAAAGAGGGGGGGAAGAAAGAAAGAGAGCCATGTCTTTGGTTTCAGTGGTGCATGTTGGCCCTGGTTTGTCCTTTCAGCCGTGAGTTTTAAGCCAAAATGTGAACATTTTGGGGAGAAAACATTACCTGAAGACAATAAATTCAAAATCCTTTAAGTATCAAAAACCTAGAACGTATATGATTGTTTTTGTTAAGACAAGCAAAGCCAGCTTTCCTAGCCTTCTTTTAAGTCTAACATCATTCGTTTGAATTTTATGCTGTCTATCACTTTGTAAAAGAGCATTCTAGTTTTTCCAAATCTCACTTTTGAGACGAAACCCTTCTCTGCTCGCTAATGCATGTAGAAAACCACTTCATTAAGCTCTCAGTGTTACACTCTGGCCTTGCTTTGTTCTGCCTCTCCTGCAGTTTTAACCAAAAACTAGAACACCATGTTAAAAAAATCATCCTAAATCCATCAATCCAAATCCAAATGAAGCCAAACTAGCATATCATTCCTCATAAAGCATCTCCCTCTTTCGTTTCTACGAATCATGTTGCAAATGTGTTTGTCATTTCCTTCAAAACGGTGAAAATCTTATTTTGGATTGAATCCCCCTCCCCTCTGCGTGCTAATGCATTTAGAAAAACCACTTTATTATAATACGCATTTGAATATTCAAAGTAGGCAGGCAGGGGGGTGATGGAGGAGACTGGAGCCTTTGGGTATTGATGTAGAGCTGTGGAATTAGCTGTGAAACTTCTATTGATTCAAGCTGTGAGGACTGGAATATTTAACATGGGGGTGGAGGGGGCTGGGGGCGGAGGGCAAAAGACCTTATCAATGAACTTAGAGAATTAAAGGGAGAGTGAAAGAGAATGAGGGTGCTCAGTGGAAGAAAAAAAAATGAAAAACCAGATTAACAGTCAGCAGAGAATTGAATTAAAGGGAGACAGAAGGAGAGAGTGGATGAAGAAAGAAAAGGAGATTAAGAAGCAACACAGAAGGGGAACGAAAGAGACAAAGTACAACAAAAGTAAAGGAAAGAAAAGAACGTGCACAAAGAAGGCATGAAAGAAAGAAAGGGGAGAAACATGATGAACGAACCAACGGGGAAACACAGAGGAATGAAAGCAAAGATCAAATAAACTAAAGAGCAAGGGAACAGGGCGAGGAGGTCAGGGCTCGCCGCGAGAACTGCTTTAGCCTGGAGACGCCACGCTACAGCAAACCCTCCACCCCCGGACACTGCAAATTGTTGATGGGAAGACTAAGTTGACAAATGTCAAAGTTTACATTTCATTACAGAAGGCGGGGGCTGGAGTGAGGATGGAGAGAGAGATGGGGAGAGGAGGAGATGGAGGAGAAGAAGAACAGGGGGGAGGGAGGAAATGCCATGCATTCCATTAAGTGGCCAGAGAAAACCACAGAGAGAGGGAAGGGGAGGGGAGGAAATGACAGAAATGAGCGAGAAATACAGGAAATGGAGGAGTAGGAGAGGTAGAGGAGGGGGGAGGGGGCAGGGATTAGACCACCATACAGAAAGACAGATAGAGATAGAAAAGGGGGGGGTTATAAACCAAGGAATGAAGTGCTCAATTCATCACCGCGCTCAACTGTGGTCCTGACCTCTGAAAATGGAGTAAATGTTAGACAAGGCAGCACTTAACATTCTGATGGCCTCTGTGTTTGTTCTCAAGTTGTAAAGGCAGAGCCTCACATTACGCTTGTCCAACGTTCTCAAAACTGCAGAGGGATGACAAGTCCCTACAGGACAACGACAATCTGATCCAGAAAGATATTCTAAATGTTCCAATTGTTAAATAATCCCAAAACCAACAATGAACCGATCCTACTAACACGTGTTTCGCCCATGTACCGAAAGCCTGATATGACTTATTCTTCTGTGCCCTAGAGCTTCATTGTTGTCCTTTGTCCTTTTGAAATACACATCAGTGAACCCCAAGCTTGGGTACTGTGGTTTAATCAGTACTGCTGCCAAAAAAAAAGTGAAATTGTAAATGAAACCACATATTTGTGACCTATTTTAAATTTAGGATTTACGTCCTCAGGAGGAACAGGGTGGACTTGAGGCTGAGTGCCAGACAGGTTAGGGAAGTCAAAACGTATTGATGGACAACACATCGTCATGCTGGTCTCTTCGTGGCATTCGTGGACAACAACAGAAATATAGGGAAATTGAAATTTAAGCATTTTGTTCAAATTTCGCAACAACTTTTCAGCCCCTCACTGCACTGGCTCCACAAATATAACCCTTTAATTTGGTTTTTTCCTTACACTAGTCTTTACCCTTCGTGTCGCAATACGCACGGGCCTTTCAAGTATTAATGGCACCCTCTAGTTTTCAACAGCTTTTGTATACTTTCAGGTAGTAATCTTTATGTCTAATTTTATACACAGTTTTGTACTGTACTAAAGTGAACCAAAACTCTGATTTTTGATACATTAATTTAATAAACCCAAATAATCAGTGGGAGAGAAAAAAAAACCCTGCTTTGATCTCCAAAAATATGGGAAACATAATGAGGGACAAATACGTCAGTGTGTGACACTAATTAGACATCGCCGTCGCAGGCAAAAACAGCCCGAATTCAAAACAACACTGTCCGGCCTTACTTAATTTTTCTGTTTCACTCATTCAGTGTGGAAAATACACAGTCTGAGGAAGGCCAGAGAGACAAAAAGACTGTGCAAGCCTTTTTTGCATTTAATATGAGGGCAGGCCATTTTCTCTGGACCCTGACCCTTCTGAGCTGAGAAAATTGCATAACCTTTGAGTTAAGTAAATCTTTGGAAAATAAAACACATCACTTCAGAAATAGCTGGCAATTGAGCTCAAAACAAGACTGGCTTTATTATCTCCAGACACCACTCAGGAGATCAAGGCTGTCTTTCACTTGAATGTATGATTTAATGATGTTAGAAAAGAGCAGAAATGTGTGCTGCCTCAAACTAGAGATCTAAATGTGTTAGGATCATCTTGAGATGCACCGATGCAATTTCTTGTCACCCGATATCAATTCCTGTACCCAAAGACGTTTTCATGCACCGACATGCTTTTGGTCTTGTGAAAAATGTGTTTATATTGTTTAGAAGGTTTATGAAATTGCGTCATTGCAGTGCATGAACCTCATGATAACGGTGAAGCAATCTCTCTGATAAATGCAACGTGCAGTTGGTGCTGTGAAGTTATGATTATTGGTGTTGAGAACGGATACAGAACTCATCCGTTCGGCACTGAGCAGCAGTGATCAGAGTCTCCGGGCAGAAAATCTGCAGAAAAATGTTTACTCTTCAATGTTTGGTAACGTTAGCCAACCATGAAAGTCCTTTTCACACTTACTGTTCCAAAGAGAGGAAATACCACTCCCTCCACATTAAAATGCATTTATTGTGAAGCACATGCAGGAAGTGACAAAGTATTCGCCGTCGCTTTACACGTGCTAGATCGCCACTGCAAATTAATGGAGCGGAAGGAGTATTTAGAGCAGCTTTAATTAATAATTTTACAACACTTTATTAGTTTTTCAAATGACAATGTGAAAGGGAACACTTTTATTGATGAACCTAGAGAGAATTGAATAAATCCTTCAGCTCCACTTGGCTTTACGGAGTGATTTTCAGCTCAGTGTTTAGCTTTCCTGTCCGTAAATTTACTGTTTTGGTTTCACTCTTACCATCTTCAGGTGCAGCGGACAGCTGTTTTTTTTTCAGTAAACCCACCGCACACTACCGGCTCACCACCAAACAAACGGACAGACACAGTTAGTAAAGAGCTGGGGAACATAGTGGAGCGTTTAGGTGCTAAAGAGCCAGATATTTCCCTCAGGAGCTGGCACAGACCAAAAGCAGAGCTGTAAGAGAGTGAATATTGGACTTGCGCTCATCAGGTCGTCAGAAACACGGCTCCAAATGAATGGTAACGTTGTTCTGTAACTGCTGGATGTGAAAATAAGCAAAATTAAGCTGTTTGCTAACAATTTCACCATGTCAACTTCTACGTACTGTTTATATAATAATATCTCAATGTTTTGTTCACAGCTTAGTTTTCGCTAGCCCCAAGTGAGCAGAAAAAATCCGTTATTTGCACTTTAATATGGATTTGTGATATTTGTCTGATTAACCCAGTCCACGTAATGAGGTTAGTGACGGTGCTGATCGGTGCTTTCCTACCGCAACTGGGAATGTAGGAGTTTGAGGGCAAAATTGAATCAACACTGGAGAACACACGGGACACGTTCTTACAAAATCACCGATTGCACAAGATGAAAACAAATAGCAGACAAAGTGACTCAACACAGTGGAGCATCTATGGAAATTTCGGGCCAATTACCAGGTCAATGGCCATCAGATCGGGTGTAACTGCATGGGTTGCTTGTGTAGTGGTTTCAATATGTGGTTTCAATATGTGGTAGCTTCTCCATTAAGTAAATAACTGTTTGCTTTAATATGTCTTACAGGAGTCCATTTTTTCTTTTTTCTTCCCATTTCACCGCCTTATAGCTGCAATGATACTATAACTGTTCCTGTTTGAGGACAAAAGAGAAAGTGGATGTTCCTTTTTCGGTGCTGCAGCCCTGTAACAATTTCCTCGTAGGATTCAGGCCAAGATGAATCAGTATGAGGCTTGGGCAAGCCTTGAACAAATGCCACGGACACACACTGATCCTAGTAGTAACAAATTCCTTGCGTTCAGAGATATGTGGTGGAAGCAGACTCTGAGAGGATGGCCTTTGTTTCACCACAGAAAATGGGTTTGAATTGATTTTTCCTCATGTTGTGTTGCATGTCAAATGCCACACGTTCACACTTGGTGTTTGCACTGTAGCTCTCCACTCGTAATTCCCTATTTTTCCTATTATATATCGTGATTTTCTGCTCACTCAGTGTCTACCCTTAGACCATGTATTAGAGAGACCCCAAAGATGCCAAGGATACCAAATATGTCAGCTCAAACTTTGTGGAAATGTACATGAATGATGCACAAAACAGCGAGAATATTTGCATCTTGCTATATGTAACATAACAGCCATAAAAACCCTGCATCTTGGGTTTGGATATTTCACTCTCTATAACTCCATATGAACACCAGGCGGTACACTTGAACATACTGTCAGAGTGTATACTGAAAGGCGCCGTAGCACTGTAAATGACAGACTAGCAGATCTCCGTGTTGTCTCCCCAGATGATGTGAACAGTTGATTTTGAGACTGTGTGTGCTTGAAAGAGAAAAAGAACAAAACTTGCCTTTGGTCTGATGTTTCTGATTGAAGCATGACGCTCATTCAGGCCGCGAGAGGAAGTGAGCTATTTGCGATTCATAGCGTTGAGTGTTTGATATCTGGAAATGTGTTAGGGAGTTTACTGTATGCGAAGGGGTTTGTGGGTAAACACTGGAACAGGTTTGTTTGAGCGATGGAAAAAAAAAAGTGTTTTGTGGAACGAGATGAAGAGATGAAGTACATGTGAGCACGTTTACTGTCAATGTGCAGTGATCAGGGAAACACAAAATTGCATCTTTGTGCTTTGTAGTACAACTTAACATTTTACTTTCACTTTTTATCGTGAGACTTTTTTAGCCTTCTTTTTTAGTTTTTTATCAGTGCAGATAAAAAAAAAAAAAGTAAAAAAGTAAAGGTAGGAGAATGTCTTACGTTACCTAATGCAGAGGACATGTTAAAAAAAAAAATGGACAAGAAATGTATTTAGAAATTAGTTTTGGGTTCCTGGAGAAAACCAGTCCAGATAGAAACTAACAAGTGAATTTACTCAAATTTGTACTTTTACTTTTCTTGAAGATTTCCTTCTGGGTCTACTCTATAAATTTACCTCACTACTCTACATTCAAAATATTGTGCTTTCTAAATCTACTACAGTTACGTTTGTAGATTACGGTTTCTTTATCCAACACATACCATATGGCAAGCTCATAAAATGTGATACATGACACATACACGTGCCACCGGAACAAGCTGCAACGTTAAAGTGATGCTCACACACTAAATGTACTCTGTGCAATTGTCTTTGTAAACAAACACGGCTTTATTTGCTTAAAATTTTCTCATCAAACCACATTGTCTGTATCTCTACGATCAACAAATATGCAGGAAACATTTCCTTATAAAAGAAAATCCTTTTTCTGTCAATGCTTTAAAATGTGCATTGTTTGAATCAACTTTTGGTCTTCTTCTGCTCTTTTCCTTGCATGATGTTACCTTCGGAGGCACCTCTCTGCAGCTAAATAATCAATATGCATGACTGCTGTCGCATCCACTTTGCGTTCATGGTTTGCATGTTCGCTCTCTTAGAACACAAGATTCGAACTATACTAAGACCTGATCAATAAAACAATGCTTGACAGCACAACAGTGCATCTTTAATGCATCAGTAATTAAAGAGTGAAATAGTTACCTGACTCTAATATAAGTAGCTTCTCTTACAGTGGACATTGCTGCTCTTACTGTACTTATTTACTTTTACTTAACCCTCCACATGTGGAATGCAGACTTTTCCTTGAGAAAACACAAAGTATTTTTACATTGTGACCCGGCCAGTCGTCTCGCGCTGCTTTTCGGACACTAATGACAACTCTCAAGGCAGCGTCAAACAATGAGTTATTTTTGATTCACATTAACACTTGAACATACAACAGCCAGGCTGAGGTAAATTACACTCTCAAACAGAAGACTCAGCGTATTATATGGAACATTTTTACTTGTTGTCTCACGAGGACACATGCTTTTGCAGAGCTCCTCTTTAAGCACTTCTGCTTTGTTATCTGCGTGGTGTGTGTATACGTGTGTGTGTGTGTGTGTGTGTGTGTGTGTGTGTGTGTGTGTGTGTGTGTGTGTGTGTGTGTGTGAACTGTATGAGTGTGTGTATGTGTGTGGATGGTCCGAGTTGCTGCTTCCCTGCTGATAGTCCTGTGACTGGGATATCCTCCCTCCAGCCTCCTCCTCATCTTCCTCCACCTCCTTCATACTTTGTCTAATGAAAAACGTTGTGCTCTGTCTCTCTCTCTCTATTACACAAACACACACACACACACACACACACACACACACACACACACACAAACTTGAACGCACAGAAACTAGCAAACACGCTGGCAGACAGAGATGCATTTACTGATATGCAGACACAAACATGCACAGTATTGGTGCACAACCAAAAAAGCACATGAATACACAAAGACAGAGAAGGAGGCACACTCTGAATGCCTGCTGACATAACATATACATGTGTAAAATGCACATACACACACTTGTCCCATGGCTCCGCATGTGGGAGCAAAGAGCCGCCTTTAAAAAGTGAGTCCTCCGGTGCAACTCCACAGAGATCGCTGTCATTTCCCTCCTCCCTGCAGCAGTCGGTCACGAAAACAAGATTTCCTCACTGATGATTTTAGAGTAAAAAAATCCAAATGAAAAATTCATCAAATTGGAAAAGAAGTCCAGGATTTTTTTTTTTTTTTTTTGTAATAGGTGGTGGTGGGATTGAGTGTTTGTGTTTGTGTGTGTGTGTGTGTGTGTGTGTGTGTGTGTGTGTGTGTGTGTGTGTGTGTGTTGTTTGTGTGTGTGTGTGTGTGTGTGTTGTTTGTGTGTGTGTGTGTGTGTGTGTGTGTGTGTTGTTTGTGTACAACAAGAAATGGAACTGATGCATCTTTTCTGTGTCACTGCTAATGTCGCGTGTTGCAAGAACCTCCAGGGGGCTGTAGGCACACACACATCATACAGGACTGCACACCCAAGTCATTATACATATAGTGCACACAATCATGCACTTTACATACACACACACACACACACACACACACACACACACACATCACTCAAATGTACTTTCACCCGTATACACAAACACAGCTCACAGACATTCAGATGCTTTATGAATCTTTATGCATACACAACCACATACCATAAACACACACACACACACACACACACACACACATACACCAAACTTTATGTCATGTTTTTACTCTGCATCATGGGAGTTCAAACTCTACCACTCTGAACATTAAAGAAGGAATCAGTGCATGTATCTGCTGTTCGAGTAAAGTGGAGGGAATCAATTCTGCTTGTCATAACACACAAACACACATAAAAAAGTGTATGTGTTTGTGAGTGTGTGTGTGTGTGTGTGTGTGTGTGTGTGTGTGTGTGTGTGTGTGTGTGTGTGTGTGTGTGTGTGTGTGCGCGCTAATGCGGAGGAGCAGAGGTTGACCTCAGGCTACCAGCTAATTAAAACTGTTCCAGAGAAATGAGGGAGGAAGGGAGGGAGAAAAAGAGAAAGGGAGGGAAAGAAAACATAGAAAAAAGAGGAGTGGCTAGGAGAGAGATTGAAAAGAGAGAGACAGAGGGAAAGAGGAGAGAATGAGAGAAAAGGCTAGGAGGCAAAGAGAGTGAGAGAGAGGTTTCTGGGGTTGCTTGAGTTTCTTTGGTGGAGTTATTTGAATTGAGGGTCTAAGGGCGGAGTGTGTCATATGCTGGAAAGATTTGAAAAGCTGAAATAAACTTGTGATTTTGTGGAACATAAATAAAATTGTGTGTACAAATTACTAAATTTGTGCTCCCAATTAACAATTTATGCCAATAAATTTAAAGAGCATAACAATGAAGTTAACATTTTACATAACATTATGTTTTACGGATGTCAAAGATGTGTGTGGAGGCTGAAACATCACACCAACCTGTAATTAATATGGGCATTAAAATGAAGTTGCACCCTTTTGCCCACCATGACAAGCTTTCACTCTTCTGGGAAGGACTTTCAAAAGATTGTGGAACCTGGCCTCAGGGATTTGCTCCCATTCAGCCTCAAGAGCGTTGGTGGGTTTGGGCACCGATGTTGAGCGACTTTCAAGTTCATCCCAAAGGTGCCGGATGGGGTTGAGGTCAGGGCTCTGTGCAGGCCAGACGAGTTCTTCGACACCCAACAGGGAACACCATTACTTTATGGACCAGGTTTTCTGCATGGGGGCACTGTCACGCTGAAACAGAAGAAGGACCCTCCCCGAACTGTCGCCTCAAAGCTGAGGGAACACTGTTCTCTAATTGTGTGTTGTAGCAGCCCTCAATAACTTTGACCCAGGCTACACAGTGGTATTACGTGCACCTAACAGCATTACGTAATATGAAGACGTGAAGTGAGTATTCACAGAAAAACTCACTACCAGAGTAACTAACTTGTGGGCATGACTTACTACTTTGAGAACAATTTAAAAAAAAAACGTAATCCTTACACCAGCCACGCTCTGGAGTTTGATAGATGGTGATATGGAGAGGGGTGTGTCGGGAGAAAGGAAAAAAAGAAAGCAAGAGCGAGAGGGAGAGGGAGAGAGAGAGAGAGTGCTAAAGTGAGAGAGCTGTAGTGAGGTCAGCAAAGTGTGAAAGTGTGAACAGGCAGAGACACAGCGACCTGGATGGATGGTGAGAAGGTGGGAGCCAAGAGAGAGAAACTACTTATTTCTACCCGTACTGTATATCATCACATTTTTAAATGTATTCCTTTTTTTTTTTAAATTATTATTATTTACTTCACTCTGTTTAGGATTTTTTCAATCAAATGTCATGGCAGTAAAGGTTTACTGAACTGAACTGAATTTCATTGAGGGACAGGGAATGGGGGGTGGAGCACGAGAGAGGGAGAAGGAACACAGGACGTTCGTGTTTTATTCACACAGCAACTATACAATCAATGTCTCCTTATATAATTCATGGTTCATTTTAAATATTTCACTGTCAACAAGCCAATTAGAACATTTAGAAAGGCAGTAGGGTCGTGTGTGTTTGTAATTTTTATCATGTGTTTCTATCTGTGTGCTTGTTCGTGTATATTTTCAAGTTTTTGCCCCCCCCCAAATCTGTGTGCACATATGTACCAGTGGTTGTGTGTGTGTGTGTGTGTGTGTGTGTGTGTGTGTGTAGGCGTGTGGGTTTGAAACAAGCCGACCCTGCCAAACAGGCGTCTTGGTCTGGGCAAAGGAGAGAGTGTGTATCGAGGAAGAGGAGGAGGGGAAGAAGGAGGGGAGGAGCAAGAGGAGGAGGAGAGCGCGTGTGGGTATGCATGTTTCTGTCAGTCTGCGTGTGTGTGCGTGTGTGTGTCAGGGGTTTGGGGGTTCGCAGAAGGAGGAGAAAAGAGTGAAAAGCCTAGATTGAAGTTTGATCTGTTTGTTCTCTCCCCCTTGTCCCACTTACATGTCCCCTAAGGAGCCCAGAGAAGGAAGGCATGCTGATGTGTGTATATGTTCATATTTATGTGTGTGTGTGTGTGTGTGTGTGTGTGTCTGGTTGTGTACGTGAAGCGCAGCGACACAATCTCGAACAGAAAAAAATGAGCCAAAAGAGATCGGGATAAACAGATAAACAGACGGATTGAAAAAGACAGGCTGACAGCGAGACGGGGAAAGATAAGAGAGAGGAGACATGAGCTGGAGAGGGCACAGAGATAGAGAGATGAAGACAGTGGGAGATGAGTTATAAAAAATCATACACAAAGATGCACGTGTACACACACATACGCACGGCAGCAGCACAGAGTGATTGACAGGGACCGACAGACACGCCTACAGACTGAAAAAAGGATGAGCAGAAAAGACAGTGACAGAGGAAAAGGGAAAGACAGAGAGAGACGCAGTGATCCACAGCTGGATACAAATCGAAACAGACAGCAGAGAGACAAACAAAAAGACAGACAGACAGACGGACCGAGCGACAGTCACTTGCTGTATTTGTCTGTTTTCGTCCTCGGTTGCTCCGTGAAAGAACTTGTGACCTGCAGCTTTGGTGAAAGTAATGACCCGAAGCGTTTGCGTGGTAACTGTAATGTCAGTTTTGCCTTCAGTGCCTCGACAGCAGTGATTCATGAGAAAAACACAGTTCATAAGAGCTGTTGTATTTGCCATTCTAAACTCTCAGCGTTTGAGTATGGCAGTATTTTGCAGGGAAATCATCTGCAGCAGAGGAAAATGATGCATTTTCTGTTCGTTCCTTTTTAATAAATTGAGAAAGAACTCAAGCATCAGCCATTCAATCTTAATGCTGAAGCCAAAGTGGAAATGCTGTAGAGAAAAAAAATGCAGGAACACCTCATTTCTGTTGGATGCTAGCACTAAGGAAACTCACGCTGCGTCCCAGTTCGGAGGTCACATCCTTCAAAGTCAGCATGTCTAGACTCTTTATGTTCTTAAGGGTCAACGAGGCCTGTCCCCACTTCAAAGGTTCCTCCGAAAGACAGAGACATGTAGTCTCCTTTTGCACAAATGTAGAGGGACGAAAACCAGTGGATCTGCTGCAGCCCTCATTTCCCCGCAGTCCATTACATGGAAGGCAGTTGTTTAATGTAGCATTTAGGCGATCCTTGTCAAGCCATGAATTCAAGTCAAAATCCCAAGGCTCACAGGGTCTTACAGCCTGTACCACGTAAAACATCCTCTACTCTCTATAAAAACCCCTTTTACAGGAACAAAAAGGAGACACTTAGAGGCAGAGAGAGAAAAAGGCGGGGAAAAACCTTACCTTCTTTCTAGAAATGAATATAAAGTCAACAGTTTTCAAATCCTGGCAAGCTTTTATCTCAGTTGCTAATCTCCCATTTTAAAATATATGTTTTATTACGAAGTTATTGAGGCTTAAAGACAAATACGTTTGACAGCAAGTTTGTTTGTTTGACGGGTGTCTCACGTCATGAAAGCGGCACGTCAGCAGCAGTTTTTAGGTATTTCGTCAGCGTCCCTCGGTCTGCTCAGCCACAGTCCTGCTGAGCGCTAGAAGTGTAGAAATTTGCCTCGGTGCACAGTTACACGTGAAGTGCGATCTGTTCACACGGCAGGTGCGGACAGCTGTATTGATTCAAATCGAAGTGTGCCTGCTTCGTCAGATACAGACGACACACATAACAGAAAAGGGTGTGCGCCGGGGTTGCCACTTGCTTTTTCCACCTTAGTTCGATCCAGGCTCCCGTGCTACTGTTTTTGGCCCCAAAACCTGACAAGATGGTGGCAAACACAAAACCTCAACCTCACAAACAGTGAGTGCAGTGAAAGCCAGAAAAAAAAAAAGTCCCACCTACTCAAAACTCTCAGTTTCATCAACAAAAAAAATAAAACTTCATCTACAGGAAATCTGTGCAGAAGTTTGAGCTCTGCCGTTCTGTCAGTGTCTTTGCTTTGAGAGGCTGCGGCTGTGCTTTTCCTTGCTATTGCTGTTGTGATGGTGAGAGAGAGAGAGTAGGAGAAAGACAGTTTCAAATTAGAGTAGTGGTCCACCCTATTACCTTAATTCTGCCCTGGCAGAAAATTTCACCAAGATCACTTTTTAAAATGTATTTTCCCACAGACAGACTTAATTCAGCCTAATTATCAGGGCAAAGAGAGTCCCAGCCTCCTCGAGAGAAACGCTTGAAAATCGGGACTCCCCTGGTAGAATCGTGACGCGTAGTCACTGTGCCACAACACTGTGTGATTGACAGGTGATCTCTGGGAACTGCAGCGCAGTAATGGCACAGCACCGAGCTCTAAGTACCACAGGGCCACTACATTGACAGAAAACACATAAATATTGAGCTGTTTTCCTGAGAAAAAAAAAATGTAATGTTCTAATTTCTCTTTGTGTATCTTTGCTTGACATACCGAGCTAAATTATTATTTTAACTTTCTGTAATATTGAAAATTAGGATGATGGATAGGCTCAGACTTTCAAATATTGCCTCAACATATTGCTCTTAAATTAAGTATTAGGCAGGGAATACAGAGATTCCCTAAGATATAATTCCACATACTAGATCTAAAACATACTGTACGTCAGAGAGTCCAAATTAGCACATACAAACCTGAAAGGCCTTTTTTCATATTTTACATTCTTTGCAGTAGCAAGATCAGATCTTCAAAGTCTGTAGTAGCTGAGGTATCTTGCACTTACATCAGAGGAAAAAATGATGAATGTTGAAGGCTGCTGGGCTGTGAAGTTCTGACAAAAAAGGGCCTCCAGTGCACGACTCAGCCGAGCTTTCGCAGCCTCTCAATGCAGCTCTATTATATCTATGCATTAGGAAGCGCGGGAACCGCGAGGAAAATGTCAGGCAGTCGCTGATGGAAGGCAAAGGAATTTTAAGTGAATTTTGGAAACGCATTGAAGAAAAATCAAATGCAAATTAGGTGTGTTTCCATCAGCAGCATTGAAGAAAATAAATTGAATTCCCTCACGGACTTTCAAGAACTGATTTCTATTAGGCAAGTTGTTATCATTCTTTTGCGTCGGATAGCGTAAATGATATTTCATGCCTTCGTTTTCAAGATGGAAACCAAGGAATGCACTTTGCATACTTTAAGTCACCGACTACAGCTACACTGGAGCATTGTACTTGGGGGGAAAAACATGTACCTTTCTTTTTGACTGGGAGGCCTTTTTCATATTTTACATTCTTTGCAGTAGCAAGATCAGATCTTCAAAGTCTGTAGTAGCTGAGGTATCTTGCACTTACATCAGAGGAAAAAATGATGAATGTTGAAGGCTGCTGGGCTGTGAAGTTCTGACAAAAAAGGGCCTCCAGTGCACGACTCAGCCGAGCTTTCGCAGCCTCTCAATGCAGCTCTATTATATCTATGCATTAGGAAGCGCGGGAACCGCGAGGAAAATGTCAGGCAGTCGCTGATGGAAGGCAAAGGAATTTTAAGTGAATTTTGGAAACGCATTGAAGAAAAATCAAATGCAAATTAGGTGTGTTTCCATCAGCAGCATTGAAGAAAATAAATTGAATTCCCTCACGGACTTTCAAGAACTGATTTCTATTAGGCAAGTTGTTATCGTTCTTTTGCGTCGGATAGCGTAAATGATATTTCATGCCTTCGTTTTCAAGATGGAAACCAAGGAATGCACTTTGCATACTTTAAGTCACCGACTACAGCTACACTGGAGCATTGTACTTGGGGGGAAAAACATGTACCTTTCTTTTTGACTGGGAGGCCTTTTTTACGCAGAACATCTCACAAAGAATTTCTTAGCCAGCAGACCTTTGTTTTTTACCTCGAATGAGCACAAAACCCGTCATTTACATTAAGCTTTTTCTTGGAAGGCAGCCCAGCTCTTGTTCGTGCTGCATTACTGCAGTAACTCTATGAAAATTCATTGAAACTCATGAACAATTAGATTAAACCGCATGAACATTCCATTCGTGTTGCAGCATCGGCTCAGCTTTTTCCTTCAACTCTTTTTTTTTTCATCATCTTCAAGATTAAAGTATCCTCATTCCTGTTTGCAGTTGAGTTTTCTTTTTTTTTTTTTTTTGTCCTCTTGTTCACAGGGCTACAGCGAGGTTATTTCTCTCTTCACTGTTTCACTTCACAGCAGAATCTCATCTCCTCTGCCTCAGTGGAGTTCACATCACCAATTCTTATTGAAGGGGAAATCGTGCAGCCATTGCTGAGTGAGGTCGTTATTTGGATAATGACTAATCTGCTCCCGACTTAGTTCCATTCCTCTGATTCCACGTCCAGGTTCGAGTCAGAAGATGTGGCTAATGATGTGGCTGCAGCGTTGTCTGGGAATGCAGAGAATATCGCGCACACACACACACACACACACACACAGCTACTCGCAGACATTCACTTATAAGTCACTCACTCGCTGACGTATTGTAAGTACTTATGTGTATGAGTTCTCCTTAATGTCATTCACTGACACATTTGACCTTAACACCGTGGGCGTTATTTTTCCTCTTTGAATTCCCTTTTAGTGAAAACATTTTTTTCCACATTATTCCACTGTGTCATGTAGATATTCTGTATTTACTTCTTCCAGTGCTTCATTCTCACTTCTGATGAATTCAAACACACACCGTTTTTTTTTTTTACGGCTGCCTCAAATTTACTGCACATGTGTTTCTAATATCTTATGTAAAATCTCATGTTTTTTTTTTAAGATGGTATATTTAATATCTCTGGAAACCTGGATTTGGACCTAATCTTAAAATAAAAATATATTGGGTTCTGCACACTGCACCCACAAAATCATTTTTAAATTTAAAGCAAAATTTAAAAGCTCTACTCATCAATATTTTTCATATTTTTGTATCAAATGACTTAACCGAATATAAAAAGAAGTTGCTCGTATTACCGAAGTCACGGAAACTCACCCAACTTTGCAGTTCTACATCTGCAACTTTTTAAGCGTCCTTTAGTTTAGTTTTCCAGCAAATTTATAAAATGTGCTTGGTTCACTCAGTATTCTCAGCTTGCAGCAGCAGCAGGCAACTCTCCAACAAACCCACTGTTGGTTGATTTGGAGACCAAAACAAAGCTAAATGGAAAGCTAATAATGGGTTTCTCAGTGATCAGGTTCATGCTAATGCTGCTATGTGTCTGCTGAATTTGTGTAAGAAGGCAGTTGTCGGCCAACACATTTGCTATTACAGCTTCACAAGGTGATAATATGTCAAGGCTCTGTGTCTGTCAGCAAGTGCTTCTGCACCCAAGTGGCAAAAAGGTGTAGCTTCATTTTTTTTTTCATGTTGTTTTTTCTCCATCACCTGCTGTAAAAGTCTCTGAGATTACTTGTCAGTTTATTATTTACTTACTTACCTGAGGACTGGACAAAATGTCAGCGCTTCCCGAGAATTTCCTCACTTGCAAGGTCTCACATTGGTCCTCACAAAGATAGAAGTACGAGAACACACACGTCCACATTCATCCATACACTTGGTCGAATTTTTATCGAACGCAACAGTCACAGCATTGACCTGCTCACGCATACGCATTCACTCTCACATGCACCAACAACACACATTCTTTTAGAATTTTTCAAGAGGGGGGTTGCAACCCTGTCCGATGCCTGGCCAATACCACTGTCTCTGATGAGCGCAGACTGGGATATAAAAAGATACAAAGGCTCTCTTGATGTCTTTCAAATTTAAAGCCACTGGCCGTGTCCTCTAGATCTGTGCAATTTAACTATACTGTATTTAGCATTTAAACATCTTGCTTTGTCAAATATCTTGAAAATAATCATGTAGTGTCGCACTCTATTAGACCTACACTGTTTATTAGACTAACAATGCTAATGTAGCGTTGCACTCTATCAACACTAAAGTAGCCAAAAGGCTTGAGTATCTAGAACAACCATTAATGTATGTAATTCATAATTATATATAGTGCGTGCAGTGCTAGCAGCTTAGCAGCTATTAATGTAGTAGTGACCATCACAATGATTTTACCCTTGACCTCAAAACTTCTCAATAGTCTTCTGACTCCTTGAGGCATTTGGTCAGGACCATTTGAGCAGTGTTTCTTAGACCTTTCGTGTCCCCTCGTTAGAGATCAGACTTCAGAATTCACTAAGTTAACTGAAGCTTGAACCCACAACCTCAAAATGTATAACATTTGAGCTGTATTACTTATAGCTCTTGAGTCTTCGGTTTGGGTGTTTGACTTCAAAATTCACTGAGCCTCATAAAACTTGAACTTCAGAACTTCCGAGCAGTCCTCTAACACACTGAGCTTTTCAGTTAAGGACTGTTTCACTGTTTTTCTTAGAGCTTTTGACGCTTTCCTTTGGGTGCTGTCAAAAAGAAAAGTTTGGACCTCATTCGACAGGTCATGGTGGCCCAGTGGAAAAGCACTGGAGTAGCAGGACCAGTCAGTAATATTGATCCTCAGGCAACCTGTTGTACTTTGGAGTCCCACACCCAGAGGAAAGACTCAGAGGCTACAAGAAATCGAGCAAGTATTGATCAGGGAGTTGGAGGACTGTTTGGTGGCTTTAGGGTTGTGGGTTTGATGCCTGTGAGTTGCATTGAATTTTGGAGTGCGATGTCCAACGGAAAGAGTCCAAATCTAGAAAAGAAATAGAGCTCAAGTGTCTCTGTTCAAATAGCAAGAAGGATTGATGACTTCTCTACAGTTTTGAGGTCTTAGGTTTGATCCTCAGGATCGGCAATGAATTTTGAAGTAAACATTCAAAGACTCTAGGAAATAGTTGTCAGTTGTGTGACCAAATAGCTCATGGTGTTAGAGGACTGCTTGGAAGATTTGAAGATGTGAGTTAGTTCCTAATGAGGTTCAATGAATTTTGAAATTCAAAACCTCAAATGAAGAGTGAAAAGCGCTCAGTGAGAAGGGGACTTGGTCGCAGGGAGGGTTATGTTTGTGACCATAAGGCACCGGTGGTGAAGGGTCTGGTTCAAATCCCTGCCACTGTTGGTACCTGGAGCATCAAAAGTAATCCAAAGCAAAAGTTGGGGGGGGGGGGTGGCTTTGCCCAACTCCAGAGAGCTAGAAGTAGGGGGTTATGTGATGGAAAACCATGAGTGGCTAATGTTTTGCATGAAACATTGAAGTGGAACAGTTTTGTATGTGCCTTCGGACTGCACTGGCCCTGCACTATGCCTCCAAAATGTCCCCTGTTGGTCCACGGTTGTTGAGTGTGTAATGATAGGGAGGTCCACTGTTGGATAGGTATGCAAGCACACACACACACACACACACACACACAGTGACACAAACACACACACACACACACTTATACACAATTGCCCTTCTCCTCTCACATGCTTTTTCAGTCTGTGCTCATTTGGTGATGTTAATTCTAGCAGACATGTACAGTGTGCTCTAACAGCAGAGGGAGGGGAGTGTATGTGTGTGTGTGTGTGTGTGTGTGTGCGCAAGAGCATATGTGCGAATGTGAGTGTGCATACATGTGTGTGTACTTACCGCTCTTAAAAACCAATTAACAGTGCACAGCAGCAGCCGCCCCCCTTCTCCAAATGAAGGAGTGAATTAAACATCACCAAGACCAGATGGAAAGAAATCAGACAGAGAAAGAGAGAGGGATGAATAATTGAAGACAGAGAGGATCATAAAAATGGGGGAAATAAAACTGAAATAAGAGATGAAATGAAATGTGGAAAAGCAGAAGTCAATTAGAGAGACTGAGAGAGAGCTGCAGGGAGAACCAGATAGGAAGAGAGGGGAGGGATTTCTGCAAGTGTGTGTTTTTGTGTGTGTGCCTGGGAGCATGTGCACCCAGAGTTTGTGTGTCTCTCCTGCCTTTTTTCCGGAAAAGAGTCAAACTAACACAAGCCAGTTGTTTGAAGTCCACAGCACCATAATCAGGTTGGTTGCAGTACAGTGATGATTAGACCACACTGTTTTACTAAGCTGAATTTCAGCAGGACTTCAACAGGATTCTGCATGTGGCTATTTTTATATATACGTGTGTGTGTGTGTGTGTGTGTGTGTGTGTGTGTGTGTGTGTGTGTGTGTGTGTGTGTGTGTGTGTGTGTGTGTGTGTGTGTGTGTGTGTGTGTGTGTGTGTGTGTGTGTGTGTGTGTGTGTGTGTGTGTGTAATATGTGAGCACTGCAAACACCTAGATGCGAAAACATTTTGCAAAAAACATGGGCAGTAAAGCTGGTTTTATGCAGAATCCCAAGGTTTGGCAGAGAAAACAAAGGTGAACTGTAAAATTATAACACAAACGGAAACCAAGTTCCTTGGATCAACTATGACCTACTGTACTTTTCGGGTGCACTCAGTTTTGGTTCTACCTCCAAACAATGTGGCTAATCTGCTGGCTTGTGTACAAACTCTCTGATCGTCTGAGGGGTTTTCCAGAAAGCAGGTTTAGTGAGAACTCAGAGCTTGTTAATCCTGAGTTGAGGGAAACTCTGAGTTTCCATTGCCAGAAACAGAGATCGCTTTAACGCTGCGACTCTGTGGATATTAAGACAACTGTCAGGTTGTTAGTGCCAATCCGTTCCCCTGCTCTGATTCATTTACCGTACATTACTGCAGTACCCACTGTAAATAATAATAAATAAATCTGTGTGAAGCTTTAGACACATAAGACGCTGATCTATGAATAATAATTTCTCATGTTGTGATTGGTCACACTGACGGAACATTCCTAACAGAGTTATCACATCCTATCGGAGACTATATGGAAATTTCTGAGTGAGGATGATTGTAGTGCAGCTGAAAAAACTTTAAAATTTTAAAACTGGACTAAAAGGGGATTTTTTTGAATATAAAGTGCATTTAGTCTTAACTTATTTTAACAGCTACAGTCATTAAATTCTGTTGAGCAAGATTTTTCAAATCTAAAATAGATGTCTAAACATTTACACTCATTTTTAACCTAGATGCTTTTCCAACTGCAAATCACCAAAATCGTTAGGCTACTACTAGAGTCAGACTATAGGTTACAATCATACCAGCACCAGTACTTTGTCCCCATCAGGCCAAAACTAAAATATGTAAGATAAGAAAATTGTAATAAACTGGAATTATCTTTTAAAACCCTTCTTACATCAAGAAAGTGATTTCCAATTCCCCCCTGTATCGTTCTTCTTGCCAGTAAAAGAAAAAAAAGGAAAAGAGCGGAGTTAAGAGAGAGAAATAGAGAAGGATCATTTGCATCATCACATGTGATCCGCAACATTTTGTGGCCCAGGAACGCTAATCCCTAAATTGATTTTATTGTAAATAAATAAATCAAATGTGTATGTCTCCGTGCAAAGAAAAGAAAAATTGCGGTTTGTATATCTTCATGCTGTCTAGCGGTGATTTTGGGAGTGTAACTGAGTACATTTGTTTGTGTGAGTGAGTGCATTTGGACTTGAGTGTGTTTTCAACTCTGCGAGCGTTTGTGTAATTTGTGCAGTGAGTGTGTATGCGTGTGTGTATGCGGTTTGCCTGCGTAGTTTCATGCATTGTCTCTGTGTGTACGAGATTGTGTGTTTCTGCATCTGCACATCAGTAATTGCGCAGGATGAGCTTGCAAGTGTGTGTGTGTGTGTGTGTGTGTGTGTGTGTGTGTGTGTGTGTGTGTGTGTGTGTGTGTGTGTGTGTGTGTGTGTGTGTGTGTGTGTGATTTCCAATGACTGCTCCTCTGCAGTTGGCGTCACACTGCTGCTCTGTTCTGCTGGAAGTGTTTGTGAGGGGAAATAAAAACTGCGCTAGGTGGAGAGAGGGACACTGGGAAATCACAGAGCTACTGTTTACGGGGAACACTGAGCGAGCTGGGACACACAGAGACAAAGTTATGATCTCCATGTCTGTCCCTCCGTGTCTGTCTCACTCAGTCCTTCTCCGTCTCTGTGTCTGCTTTCGTGTTCATCTCTGTCAGTTGATTGCCGCGTGCTTCAAGGGCATAAATGGTCCATGAATGATATTTGCAAAACATCAAAATAAACAAGGCAGCAGTAAACATATCATCCCGCAGGAATGATGCAGTCATCCCTCATGGCCAATCAGAAAAAAACGGGTCACTGTAGTCCGACCTTTGTTTGTAAATGACTTGAGGGACACATGGGTTTATATTGTGACATGAAACCTTTTTTGTGGTAACTTCGTGTGCGTACTGTGTTGTATGTTGCGTGAATCTAGCCTGGATCTAGCCTCCTTGTGTACCCCACTGCAGACCTGAATGGACCACAAATGTATTCCTATAATGAAGATAAATACAGAAAGACCGTTCCAGTAGCAAGTGCCAATTAATAAATGAATCCAATAAAATGCAACGTTCCATTAAAGACTTTTTGCATGCACACATACTGTATCTAACTCGGAGTCTCTTGCTATAATTCATGTCTGCTTTCGTTTGCTGTCATTTGATGACAATCTTTCATGCCAAGACTTTCTCCTGCTTGAACTTTCCTCTCATCGATCAGCGCGCGTTCCGACTGAAAACAGTCCCGCATTAAAAAAAATGCAAGGAGCTGTGTTGAGACGTGTCATTCAGATACCTGTGAGATGGTGAAATACGATCCACCGGCTGGTTCCACGGCTGCGATTTGCGAGCACAGCTTACATGCCGATCTCGGATTTAGGCAGCGTCAGATTTTACGAATGATGAATGTCACTCATAAATGGCCGATACATTTAAGACATACGAGGCTCTTATGCTCGTGCATGGGTCGCATGACCATGCAACATGAAATGGGTCAAAATTAACATAAGAGGAAATTGTCTCACGTTGCAAATTGCATCTCAAATGTTGCAAATTTGTGGAAATGGCCCTCAGGAGATTTAGCTTGAGTAATAGGTCTATGAGTTTGAAGGTTTGTCAGACATTATATCACAATTTATCACAGCAAGGTCATTTTATCTCCCAGGAAAGTAAACTTATGCATATATTCGATTGCCATCACACAGTGCCTTGCCGGATGACATTTCACTGCCTCTTGGCAAAAATTCAACAGATTCAACATTTACTTATTAAAGATGTGAATGAGGTTGTTTTTTTTTACTCGCTGAAAACATGAAGTCGTATGTTAAAAGGTGCATAGACAATGTTATATTTCAAGTTTTAGTCCAAAGAAGAAACCAAAGGAGTGCGCTCTTCAGTAAAACCAACCACTGGTTAAAAAACAACGATGAAACCTAGAAGAGTCACCATGATATTCCATGGTCATGGGTGATAGATGTTATTAAGTCCAAAAAGTCTAAAGCCACTTCTGAAATGAGACAAAACCTAAGCCAGTATTTATCCAGAAAATGCTTTATCAACAAAAACATTTTCCACTTTGAGCAAGTGTCAAAACTTTTTTTATAGTGTTGGGGAATTTTATTGGTGGGAGAGTAGGATGATTTTAATGTATTTTCACATTTCCATTCAACTTTCTAAGTAAATCTGCAAGCTACCAAATGTTACAAACATTTTTAGCGGATATTGGTTTTTCTGTCTCCATCCTCCATCAAACACCCCTTTCAAATTTTGAGGACTACCCAAAATTCCTCACTTTCCCAAAATGTCCTCACTCCTAAGGTCTGAAACTCAAACACGTCCTCACAAAGATAGAAGTACAAGTACACACACACACACACACACACACACACACACACACACACACACACACACACACACACACTTTCACTCTCTCTTCTCTCTCTCTCTCATGCATACACCTTTTTTTTTTACTCTCCCGTCCACACTTTGCCCTTTGCTGCCTTTTCAGAAATGGCAAATATATGCACAAGGCGTACACAACACAACAATGACAGATATGTACGCAGGCATGCGTGTAAACACGGACAATACTCACACATGCACACTCATACACAAACCCATAGGCACGGCGTGCGCTCTCCTGTCTGAGAGTGGTGTGTGGTAGTTGAAATGGGAACGAGCTGCAGCCCGGAGGCAGAGCTGGGACATGAATACACGGAGAGGGTCAGAGTGGCAGTTTTTAGGGGTGGGGGTTAGGAGGATGAAGGCCTCAGGGTGTGGAGGACTGCAGTTTAGGGTTACAAATCTCACAAACTGTCCTTTCATTTCTACACAGGAATGGTTTTCTTGCAGGAAATTGTATTTGGCCTCCGGGGGCCATATTGGAGGTCTTCAGCTCAAACACTGGACTCATTCTTTAGTCCATACTGTCACCATATCTAACAAGTTGACTAAACATCCCACTTTGAAGCCAAGGCAGTCAAAATGTCTACCGACTTTTTTTTGTCTTACGAAGACATTTTCCGCATTCTTTTCATATTAACTTAAATTCCAGCATGAGCAATGTGTGAGAGGTGAGATTTGATTTGACTGAGCAGTATTATGACGTTTAGCCTACAACACTAGAAAAGACATCAATGAGAAGCTGAAGTTGCTGGAATACCAGTTTGTAAATTCCCGTCAGCTCACAATGTCTTTTTTGTTCTTTCTTTCTGGGCCAATCAGAAGCTTGTGAAATGCTTGGAAAATGTGAATGCTGCTTGATTTGAATCACTTCTGTCGATCACCGGAAAGACACGTGAGCTAAATAGAGCTGAAGATAGTGACAGGCATTAAGGGGCAACGTGGACAGGTGCCATACAACTCGCATCATTGCAGGTACACTTGAGGCACCCAGTCAGGATATGCCACCATTCTAGTTCATTGATTGGAGGGGAAAATTCAAGGAAAGAAGCTGTTCCTTGACTAGTTCTTCTACTGAGACCTTCTTCCCAACAAAAATGAACATCAGTCATTTGTAAAAATGCCTAAAATTTGCCTATCTTTATGTTTTCTTTATGTTTTCTTTATCTTTAACAGGACCTCTAGTGGCAATGTGATGTTTGACCGTTGTCTGTCAGGAGCAAAGATTGAAGTAGCTTGGCGTTGTGTGTACAGGAGAGTTGTGGTGAATGGATGGTCCAATTAGTGTATGTCACTGACGAGGGACACTATGGCACAGGGTAAGGGACAAAATTAAGACCGCTGAGAAGCTGGCATAGCTACTGATCTGGCCAATGATAAGCCGGCGCTGGTAACTGCGAGGCTGGCTGTATCTCTTCCTTATCGCTCTCCGAGGCGAGCTACCCTCTCGCCGAGCTAGGCTGTTCATTGAGCCTGGTGACTCACGCTCCTACCTCCGTAACCTCCTGGGTATGCACCTGACTCAGCTGGTAACCACCATTCCTCGGCAGATAACTCACGTTCCTACCTCGGAAAAACTTTGCTGGTCATTAGCAATGCTAGGCTGGCCACTAGCTTTCCTAGGCTAGCCGCTGGCATTTCTATGCTAGTTCACTCCTTCATGCCTTCATTCGCTTCAGCGAGGATATAGCCTACACCGACTTCTCAGTAGTCTTAGTTTTGTCTCTTACTCTGCGCCATAGGGAGACTGCTTGCCATTTCCCATTTCCTAACGACAGTCAA